>NC_080382.1:24442740-24742740 GCF_014773155.1 Arachis stenosperma | reverse complement strand
AGCTCTATGTGATCTTGGGGCAAGTATCAACCTAATACCTGCATCTATTATCACAAAGCTCGGTTTGACTGAAGAAGTCAAACCAACCTGGATATGTCTTCAACTTGCTGATGGCTCCATTAAATACCCATCAGGCGTGATTGAAGACATGATCATCAAGGTTGGGCCATTTGCCTTTCCTACTGACTTTGTGGTGCTGTAAATGGAGGAGCACAAGAGTGCAACTCTCATTCTAGGAAGACCTTTCCTAGCAACTGGCCGAACCCTCATTGACGTCCAAAAAGAGGAAGTAACCTTGAGAGTCAATGAGGAGGAGTTCAAGTTGAATGTTGTCAAAGCCATGTAACATCCAGACACCCCAAATGACTGCATGAGTGTTGATATTATTGACTCTCTGGTAAGAGAGGTCAATATGGCTGAGAGTCTCGAATCAGAGCTAGAGGACATCTTTAAAGATGTTCAGCCTGATCTGGATGAATCAGAGAGAATAGTAGAACCTCTGAAAATCCCTCAGGAAGAGGAGAAACCTCCTAAACCCGAGCTCAAACCATTACCACCATCCCTAAAATATGCATTCCTGGGAGAAGGTGACACCTTTCCTGTAATCATAAGCTCTACCTTAGAGCCACAGGAAGAGGAAGCACTAATTCAAGTGCTAAGGACACACAAGACAGCTCTTGGGTGGTCCATCAGTGATCTCAAGGGCATCAGCCCAGCCAGATGCATGCACAAGATCTTACTGGAGGGTGACGCCAAGCCAGTGGTTCAACCACAAAGGCGGCTGAATCCAGCCATGAAGGAGGTGGTGCAGAAAGAGGTCACTAAGTTACTAGAGGCTGGGATTATTTATCCTATTTCTGATAGCCCCTGGGTAAGCCCTGTCCAAGTCGTCCCCAAGAAAGGTGGCATGACAGTGGTTCATAATGAAAAAAATGAACTGGTTCCTACAAGAACAGTTACTGGGTGGCGTATGTGTATTGATTATAGAAGGCTCAATACAGCTACCAGAAAGGGTCATTTTCCTTTACCATTCATAGACCAGATGCTAGAAAGACTGGCAGGTCATGAATACTACTGCTTCCTGGATGGATATTCAGGTTATAATCAAATTGCAGTAGATCCAAAAAATCAAGAGAAAACGGCATTCACATGTCCATCTGGAGTATTTGCATACAGAAGGATGCCATTTGGCCTGTGCAATGCACCTGCAACCTTTCAGAGGTGCATGCTCTCAATTTTCTCTGATATGGTGGAAAAATTTCTGGAAGTCTTCATGGATGACTTTTCAGTATTTGGAGACTCATTCAGCTCCTGTCTTGACCATCTAGCACTTGTTCTAAAGAGATGCCAAGAGACTAACCTGGTTTTAAACTGGGAAAAATGTCACTTTATGGTGACTGAAGGAATTGTCCTTGGGCACAAGATCTCAAACAAGGGAATAGAGGTGGATCACGCTAAGGTAGAGGTAATTGAAAAATTACCACCACCTGCCAATGTTAAGGCAATCAGAAGCTTTCTGGGGCATACAGGATTCTATAGGAGGTTTATAAAGGATTTTTCAAAAATCGCCAAACCTCTAAGCAACCTGCTAGCTGCTGACATGCCATTTGTCTTTGATAAGGAGTGTCTGCAGGCATTTGAGACTCTTAAAGCTAAATTGGTCACAGCACCAATCATCTCTGCACCAAACTGGACATTGCCATTTGAACTAATGTGTGATGCCAGTGACCATGCCATTGGCGCAGTGTTGGGACAAAGGCATGACAAGCTTCTGCACGTCATTTACTATGCCAGCCGTGTTCTAAATGACGCACAGAAGAATTACACAACCACAGAAAAAGAGCTACTTGCAGTGGTTTACGCCATTGACAAATTCAGATCCTATTTAGTAGGATCAAAAGTGATTGTGTACACTGATCATGCTGCTCTTAAATATCTACTCACGAAGCAGGATTCAAAACCCAGACTTATAAGATGGGTGTTGCTTCTGCAAGAGTTTGATATAGAAATAAGAGACAGAAAAGGGACAGAGAATTAGGTAGCAGATCACCTG
The DNA here is from genome assembly GCF_014773155.1 of Arachis stenosperma. NCBI lineage: Eukaryota > Viridiplantae > Streptophyta > Magnoliopsida > Fabales > Fabaceae > Arachis > Arachis stenosperma. The sequence goes on along the minus strand of NC_080382.1, from coordinate 24,740,687 downwards.
TCCCGAATAGAACCAGTAGAAGGGGTGTCCCTCTCTCTTACTGAGATCTCTGAAACCTTTCCGGATGAGCAACTCTTTGCCATCCAGGAAGTGCCATGGTTTGCAGATATTGCAAACTACAAGGCAGTGAGGTTCATACCCAAAGAGTACAGTAGGCAGCAATCAAAGAAATTGATCACAGATGCAAAGTACTATCCTTGGGATGAACCATATCTCTTCAAGAGATGTGCAGACGGAGTAATCCGTAGATGTGTGCCTAAGGAAGAAGCACAGAAGATCCTATGGCACTGCCATGGATCACAGTATGGAGGACATTTTGGAAGTGAGCAAACAGCCACAAGAGTCCTCCAATGTGGCTTCTACTGGCCTACTCTCTATAAAGATTCCCGAGTGTTTGTACTTAATTGTGACAGTTGCCAAAGATCTGGCAATCTGCCTCACAGTTATGCCATGCCTCAACAAGGGATCTTGGAGATTGAGTTGTTTGATGTATGGGGTATTGACTTCATGGGACCTTTCCCACCATCATACTCAAACACTTATATTCTGGAGGCAATGGATTATGTATCCAAATGGGTGGAGGCTATTGCAACACCCACTAATGACACTAAAACAGTATTAAAATTCCTCCAGAAACACATCTTCAGCATATTTGGTACCCCTAGAGTATTAATCAGTGATGGGGGCACTCATTTCTGCAATAAACAGCTTTACTCTGCTTTGGTTCGTTATGGAGTTAGCCACGGGTAGCTACTCCATATCACCCACAGACTAATGGGCAAGCTGAAGTCTCAAATAGAGAACTCAAAAGAATCCTGGAACAGACTATAATTAACCGTAGAAGGGATTGGGCAAGAAGCTTGGATGATGCTCTGTGGGCATACAGAACAGCATTCAAGACCCCTATAGGGACCTCTCCATACCAGCTTGTGTATGGAAAGGCATGTCACTTGCCAGTGGAACTGGAACACAAGGCCTACTGGGCAACCAGATTCCTAAACCTCGATGCCAAGTTAGCTGGAGATAAACGATTGCTCCAGTTAAATGAGCTAGAGAAATTTAGACTCAATGCTTTCGAGAATGCAAAAATTTACAAAGAGAAAGCGAAAAGATGGCATGATAAGAAATTGTCATCCAGAATCTTTGAGCCGAGGCAGAAAGTTCTGCTATTTAATTCTAGGCTCAAATTATTCCCCGGGAAATTAAAATCCCGGTGGAGAGGTCCATATGTGATTACAAGTGTATCACCATATGGATACGTAGAGCTTCAGGATTATGAATCTAACAAAAAGTTTATTGTTAATGGACAGAGAGTTAAACATTATCTTGAAAGCAATTTTGAGCAAGAATGCTCAAAACTGAGACTTGATTAAAAGCTCAGTAATAGTCCAGCTAACGACATTAAAGAAGCGCTTGCTGGGAGGCAACCCAGCCATTCACAAAATTTAATTTTATTTGTTTTTGCTAATTAATTGATTTTTACAGATTTATGTCAGAGTATCTTCAAAAGGTAAAATAGCAATTGATTGAATTCACAGAGTTGCAGGGAAATTTGGAAGCTCACTGGCATGAAAAAGCCAGTGAGAAACGTTTTGGGCGTTGAACGCCCAAAAGAAGCACCCACTGGGCGTTCAACGCCAGTAAGGGTAGCCATCTGGGCGTTAAACGCCAGAAAGGAGCATCTTCTGGGCGTTGAACGCCAGAAAGAAGCACCTTCTGGGCGTTTAACGCCAGATTGATAGCATCCTGGGCGTTCAGAAAAACGCCCAGTGACAAAGGACTTCCTGGCGTTCAACACCAAAAAGAAGCAACAGCTGGGCGTTGAACGCCCAGGAGAAGCAACAATTGGGCGTTAAACGCCCAAAACATGCAGCAGTTGGGCGTTTAACGCCAGGATGGTGGGGAGGAGGTAAAATTCGTTTTTCTTCAAAAATTTTCTAATTTTTATGTTTCAATTCATGATTTCTTGCATAAACATGTTTCCAAATATCATCCTTCAATTCCAAAAATTTTAATCCTAATTTCTAAAATCCCTAATTTCTGAAATCCCTTTTTCAAAGATTTTACATGCATCTTCATCCATAAAGACAGATGATTTCCAATCCAATCCAACTTTTTTTTTAAGTTTTTCAAAATTTAATTATCTTTTAAAATCTTTTTCAAATTAAAAATTCAGATTTAATTCAGATCTTTTTAAATTATATCATTTTCTTATCATATTTATCTTTTATAAATCATATCTCTTATCTTATATCTTTTTCTTATTTTCGAATACCCACCCCCCCATTATATTCACTTTCGGCGCCCCTCTCCTCATCCACCATTCCACACTTGCTCTCCTCCTATCCCTCTTCTCTCTCTTCTTTTGCTTGAGGACAAGCAAACCTCTAAGTTTGGTGTGCTTATCCGTGATCACAAAAACATACTCACTTTGATCATGGCCCCTAAAGGAAAACAACCCAACCCAAGAGGCAAGAAAGAGAATACTCCAAAGCCACTTTGGAATCAAGGGAAGTTCTTAACTAAAGAACATTCAGACCATTATTACAACGCCAGTATCATGCTGCTGTCTGGCATCCAGCGCCAGAAACAGGTTACAAGCTGGAGTTCAACGCCAGAAACAGGTTACAACCTGGCGTTGAACGCCCAAAACAGCCCCAGGCACGTGAGAAGCTTAAGTCTCATCCCCAGCACACACCAAGTGGGCCCTAGAAGTGGATTTCTGCACTATCTATCATAGTTTACTCATTTTCTGTAAACCTAGGTTACTAGTTTACTATTTAAACAACTTTTAGAGACTTATTTTGTATCTCATGACATTTTCAGATCTGAATTTTATACACTTTGACGGCATGAGTCTCTAAACTCCATTGTTGGCGGTTAGGAGCTCTGCAGCGTCTCAATGAATTAATGCAATTGTTTCTATTTCACTCAAACGTGTGTGTGTTCCTATCTAAGATGTTTATTCGCGCTTAATTATGAAGGAGGTGATGATCCGTGACACTCATCACCTCCCTCAATCCATGAACCTGTGTCTGACAAACACCTCCGTTCTACATCAGACTGAATGAGCTTCTCTTAGATTCCTTAATCAGAATCTCCGTGGTATAAGCTAGAATTGATGGCGGCCACTCTTGAGAATCCGGAAGGTCTAAACCTTGTCTGTGGTATTCCGAGTAGGATTCAAGGATTGAATGGCTGTGACGAGCTTCAAACTTGCAATTGCTGGCCGTGATGACAAACGCAAAAGGATCAATGGATCCTATTCCAACATGATCGAGAACCAACAGCTGATTAGCCGTGCTGTGACAGAGCATCTGGACCGTTTTCACTGAGAGGATGGGAGGTAGCCACTGACAATGGTGACACCCTACATACAGCTTGCCGTAGACGGGCTTTACAAACAATTGAGTTGAATATTACATTGCAGAAATTCAGAGGACAAAGCATCTCCAAAACTCCAACATATTCTCCATTACTGCACAACAAGTAACGATTTTATTCTCTTTTATTTTTCCAATCTAATAATTCCCATTGATAATTTTGATTGATATCCTGACTAAGAATAATAAAATAAACATAGCTTGCTTCAAACCAATAATCTCCGTGGGATCGACCCTTACTCACGTAAGGTATTACTTGGACGACCCAGTGCACTTGCTGGTTAGTTGTGTGAAATCATAAGAAATCTTGATTTTGATATTGAGATATTAATTTCGTGCACCACGTTCGACACCCAAAAGACCTCGTAGCACGTGGATCTCAGTAAAGCTTAGCCCAAACACTCACCAAGTGGGCCCCAGAAGTGTATTTTTACACTAAAAAGTCTGTTTTACCCCTACTAATCATTAGTTTAGTATTTAAGGAATTTAATTCATGTTATTCATAGACTTTTACATCACTTTACCATACACACATTTTACTTTGTATCAGTATGAGTTTCTAAACCTTCTAGGTTGAGGGGAGGAGCATTGCTGAGTCCTATGAATTAATAAAAGTATTACTATTTTGTTCCATCCAGGTTTGATTAATTCTAAGATATATATTCGTACTTCAACATGGTGGATAGGATGATCAGTGACAATTAGCTCTATTCATCACATTAAGACGAACATGCCTGACAAACACCCGCATCTACTTGGGTTCGTGTGAATACTTTAGTAGAAAGCACGCACCACCAGCTTAAATCATACATCTCTCAAACAGCTAATCCATTACTTTATTGGGGACTTCTCGGGACACCAGTTTAGCCAATTTTGGGGAGGTTAGGGTCTCTGTGGTAGAGGCTAGAACCCGATTTTGTAGCATTCTCTGATCCAGAAGATCCGACCTTGTCTGTGGCATTTTGAGTAGGATCATTAAGGAGAATAGACTGTACGTGCTTCACCCTCAAGCAGAGATAGATCCACACTAACCTTAGGGTTCAGATCCGGAGGAGTATTGACGACCTCTCAATAAAGGCACCAATCACTTACGGCCTGCCATGGAAGAGATCATTTACAAGTAGAGAAGACAGTGATGCCAGAGTTAATTCAGAAAGACTAAGCAACTCCAAACCTTAACTATTCTCTTTTCAAAGTTTATACAACTTCTGAGTTCTAATTACTCTTTTTCTCTAATCCCATTGCTGACTCTATTTGATATAAAAAGTAATTTATACAATATTAAAACACGTTAAATCCTTCTGATCTGCCTGACTAAGACCTGTAGGATAACCATAGCTTGCTTCAAACCATAATCCTCGTGGGATCGACCCTGACTCGCTCAGGTATTACTTGAACGACCCAGTGCACTTGCTGGTACAAGAGTACGAAGGTATGGGGATTCGTGCTACCAGTTCCCTAGCTAGTGTTTAGACTTTGGAAAGACCGAGAGTGTACTGGATAAAATTAAAAAGGATATTTTCTGTTATGAATCTAGAGACGTTGACTTAGGTTTGTAACGTACTGTGGATAGAATAACTAGAGTGGATTGGTGGAGTGGTATGCTTATGATGAATTGAGAAAAGGATGTATTGTTGTTGGAAATTTGCTATGCGCCTGGAAAGGATGGTTGGCTAATCTTGCTTGTCTAGGTTGTGGCTCATGAAATTATTGATATATCGTTATGTACCTGGCAAGGATAGTGGTTAATCCTGCTCTTCGAGGTTGAGACTCATGAGATTATTGGTAAGTCGTCATGCGCCTGGCAAGAACAGTTGGTTAATCCCACTTGTCAAGGTTGCGTTGCCGGCATAAGGACGGTTGGTTAATCCCGCCTACGTTCAGATGTGGGGTCTAAGGCAGTTTCCCGCCCACATACTTTTGTGTCACATGAGTTTGATCGGGCACTATATCCCATAAGAGTGTGCTAGGACACTATATCCCAGGGAGCTTATATATATACGTGACAGAAAGGCGACATCCCGAGAAGATGTATGGGGTTAGCAGTTGAACCGACAAGTGATATCACGGCCAATAGGACAGACATTCATTATGTGCATTATATGTGTTTGTTCGGATTGACTACTTGTAGTATGTGTAATTGTATAACATGCTTAAATGCTACTTGAGTTACTTGCGGTATATGAAATCTACTTGTGTTTTACTTGTCTGCATTTAGTTGTGCTTTCTGCTGGGATTGAGGAGGTTCGGGAGGCAGTGGCGATGGGGTCGTGGTGCACGAAATTGTGATCATCAATGGCGCCATCAACATGGTACGCTCAATTGCAATCTCAACTCTTTATCACAACTTCGCACAACTAACCAGCAAGTGCACTGGGTCGTCCAAGTAATAAACCTTACGCGAGTAAGGGTCGATCCCACGGAGATTGTTGGTATGAAGCAAGCTATGGTCATCTTGTAAATCTCAGTCAGGTGGATTCAAATGGTTATGGAGGATTAATGATTAAAAGATAAATAAAACATAAAATAAAGATAGACATACTTATGTAATTCATTGGTGAGAATTTCAGATAAGCGTATGGAGATGCTTTGTTCCTTCCGTCTCTCTGCTTTCCTACTGTCTTCATCTAATCCTTCTTACTCCTTTCCATGGCAAGCTGTATGTTGGGCATCACCGTTGTCAGTGGCTACAGTCCCGTCCTCTCAGTGAAAATGTTCAACGCGCTCTGTCATAGCACGGCTATTCAGTTGTCGGTTCTCGATCATGTCGGAATAGAATCCATTGATTCTTTCGCGTCTGTCACTAACGCCCCACAATCGCGAGTTTGAAGCTCGTCACAGTCATTCAATCTTTGAATCCTACTCAGAATACCACAGACAAGGTTCAGACCTTCCGGATTCTCTTGAATGCTGCCATCAATTCGAGCTTATACCACGAAGATTCTGATTAAGGAATCCAAGAGATATCCACTCAATCTAAGGTAGAACAGAGGTGGTTGTCAGGCACACGTTCATAGGTAAGAATGATGATGAGTGTCACGGATCATCACATTCATCAAGTTGAGGAACAAGTGATATCTTAGAACAAGAATAAGCTGAATTGAATAGAAGAACAATAGTAATTGCATTAATACTCGAGGTACAGTAGAGCTCCACACCTTAATCTATGGTGTGTAAAAACTCCACCGTTGAAAATACATAAGAATAAGGTCTAGGCATGGCCGAATGGCCAGCCTCCAATGATCTAAGAACTAGACTTCCAAAAATGAAAATACAATAGCAAAATGTCCTATTTGTAGAGAACTAGTAGCTTAGGGTTTACAAAGATGAGTAAATGACGTAAAAATCCACTTCCGGGCCCACTTGGTGTGTGCTTGGGCTGAACATTGAAGCTTCCATGTGTAGAGACTTTTCTTGGATTTAAATGCCAGCTTTTGTGCCAGTTTGGGCGTTTAACTCCCATTCTTGTGCCAGTTCCGGCGTTTAACGCCGGGCAGTTTTGAGCTAATTTGGAACGCCGGTTTGGGCCATCAAATCTCGAGCAAAGTATGAACTATTATACATTGCTGGAAAGCCCAGAATGTCTAATTTCCAACGCAATTGAAAGCGCGCCAATTGGGCTTCTGTAGCTCCAGAAAATTCACTTCGAGTGCAGGGAGGTCAGAATCCAATAGCATCTGCAGTCCTTTTTAGCCTCTGAATCAGATTTTTGCTCAGGTCCCTCAATTTCAGCCAGAAAATACCTGAAATCACAGAAAAACACACAAACTCATAGTAAAGTCCAGAAAAGTAAATTTTAACTAAAAACTAATAAAAATATAATAAAACTAACTAAAACATACTAAAATTGAGGGTGTTAGTATATTTTAGTTAGTTTTTATTATATTTTTATTAGTTTTTAGTTAAAATTCACTTTTCTGGACTTTACTATGAGTTTGTGTGTTTTTCTGTGATTTCAGGTATTTTCTGGCTGAAATTGAGGGTCTTGAGCAAAAATCTGATTCAGAGGCTGAAAAGGACTGCAGATGCTGTTGGATTCTGACCTCCCTGCACTCGAAGTGGATTTTCTGGAGCTTTAGAAGCCCAATTGGCGCGCTCTCAACGGAGTTGGAAAGTAGACATCCTGGGCTTTCCAGAAATGTATAATAGTCTATACTTTTCCCGAGATTTGATGGCCCAAACCGGCGTTGCAAATCAGCTTCAGAATTCCCAGCGTTTAACGCTGGAACTGGCATAAAAATTGGAGTTAAACGCCCAAACTGGCATAAAAGCTGGCGTTTAACTCCAGAAAAAGTCTCTACACATAAAAACTTCAATGCTCGGCCCAAGCACACACCAAGTGGACCCCGGAAGTGGATTTTTACGTCATTTACTCATTTCTGTATACCCTAGGTTACTGGTTCACTATTAATAGGATCTTTTGACATTGTATTTGTACCTTATGACACTTTACACGTTTTTTATTGTATCTTCTACAGCATGAGTCTCTAAACCCCATGGTTGGGGGTGAGGAGCTCTGCTGTGTCTTGATGGATTAATGCATTTATTACTGTTTTTCATTCAATCATGCTTGCTTCCATTCTAAGATATCACTTGTTCTTAAACCTGATGAATGTGATGATCCGTGACACTCATTATCATTCTCAACTATGAACGTGTACCTGACAACCACCTCCGTTCTACCTTAGATTGAGTAGATATCTCTTTGATTCTTTAATCGAAATCTTCGTAGTATAAGCTAGAATTGATAGCGGCATTCAAGAGAATCCGGAAGGTCTAAACCTTGTCTGTGGTATTCTGAGTAGGATTCAAGGATTGAATGACTGTGATGAGCTTCAAACTCCTGAGGGCTGGGCGTTAGTGACAGACGCAAAAGAATCACTGGATTCTATTCCAACATGATTGAGAACCGACAGATGATTAGCCGTGCTGTGACAGAGCACGTTGAACATTTTCACTGAGAGGATGGGAGGTAGCCACTGACAACGGTGAAACCCTACATACAGCTTGCCATGGAAGGAGCCTTATGTGCTTGAAGAAGAAGACAGTAGGAAAGCAGAGGTTCAGAAGATAGAGCATCTCCAAAACCTCAACCTGTTCCCCATTACTGCAAAACAAGTACTTATTTCATGTTCTTTTACTTTTTACAATCAACCCTGATAATTATTGATATCCTGACTAAGAGTTACAAGATAACCATAGCTTGCTTCAAGCCGACAATCCCCGTGGGATCGACCCTTACTCACGTAAGGTATTACTTGGACGACCCAGTGCACTTGCTGGTTAGTTATGCAGGATTGCAAAAGTGTGATTGCAATTTCGTGCACCAAGTTTTTGGCGCCGTTGCCGGGGATTGTTCGAGTTTGGACAACTGACGGTTTATCTTGTTGCTTAGATTAGGACTGTTTTATTTTTGTTGGTTTAGAGTCTTTTATTTGATTTTAGTTTCATATTTTAAGTTTGGTGTCTTCCTTCTGTTTTCCTTTAAGTTTTCGAAAATTTGTGTTTGATTTTCTAAAAATTTTAAGTTTGGTGACTTTTGTGCTTTTATTCACTTAAAAATTTTTCAAAAATTTGTTCTTGGTGTTCATCTTGACCTTCAAAGTTTTCTTGGTGTTCATCTTGACATTCAAAGTTTTCTTGTTTGTTCTCTTTGTTTTGATCTAAAATTTTTAAGTTTAGTGTCTTTTTGTTGTTTTTCTCTTTCCTTATTAAAATTTAAAAATCAAAAAAATATCCTTTCCTTATTTTACTCATAATTTTCGAAATTTTGCATTAATTTAGTCAAAGATTTTCAAAATCATATCTTTTTTTTAGTCAAGTCAAAATTCTAATCTCAAAAATTGATCTTTTCAAATCTTTTTCAAAAATCAAATCTTTTTAATTGCAATCATATTTTCAATCATATCTTTTTAATTAACTAATTGATTTAGTTTTCAATTTGCTTTGATCTTATTTTCTTTTAGTTTTCGAAATTTTATTTATTTTCCATTTATTTTATTTTATTTTTTTCCTTTCGGTCATTTTTAATAAAAAAAAATAATATCCGCATCATCTCCCTTTCTCCATCATGGATCTAAGTGGAATTGAGCAGTCCAGAAGGACTCTGGGGTCATATGCCAACCCCATTATAGCTGCATATGGGAGTAGCATCTGTATACCTCCCATTAAAGCAAGCAGCTTTGAGCTAAATCCTCAACTCATTATCATGGTGCAGCAAAATTGCCAGTATTCTGGTCTTCCACAGGAAGAACCTACTGAGTTTCTGGCACAATTCTTACAAATTGCTGACACAGTACGTGATAAAGAGGTGGATCAGGATGTCTACAGATTATTACTGTTTCCATTTGCTGTAAAAGATCAAGCTAAGAGGTGGTTGAATAACCAACCCACAGCAAGCATAAAAACATGGAGACAGTTATCAGACAAATTCCTGAATCAATTCTACCCTCCAAAAAGGATGACACAGCTAAGGCTGGACATCCAAGGCTGGACATCCAAGGCTTTAAACAAGAGGATAATGAATTCCTTTATAATGCCTGGGAGAGGTACAGAGGTATGCTAAGAAAATGCCCCTCTGAAATGTTTTCAGAGTGGGTACAGTTAGACATCTTCTACTATGGGCTTACAGAAAAAGCTCAGATGTCTCTAGACCACTCAGCTGGTGGATCTATACATATGAGGAAGACGATTGAAGAGGCTTGATGAGCGGATAATTTGTATGCTTTTTGGCATTATTTTTAGTATGTTTTTAGTATCTTTTAGTTAGTTTTTAGTATATTTTTATTAGTTTTTAATTAAAATTCACTTTTCTGGACTTTACTATGAGTTTGTGTGTTTTTCTGTGATTTCAGGTATTTTCTGACTGAAATTGAGGGTCCTGAGCAAAAATCTGATCCAGAGACTGAAAAGGACTGCAGATGCTGTTGGATTCTGACCTCCCTGCACTCAAAGTGGATTTTCTGGAGCTACAGAAGCCCAATTGGCGCGCTCTCAACGGCATTGGAAAGTAGACATCCTGGGCTTTCCAGCAATATATAATAGTCCATACTTTGCCCAAGATTTGATGGCCCAAACCCGCGTAGCAATCTGGCCTCAGAAATTCCAGCGTTAAACGCCGGAACTGGAATAAAAGTTGGAGTTAAACGCCCAAACTGGCATGAGAACTGGCGTTTAACTCCAGAAAAGGTCTCTACACGAATTTCCTTCATTGCTCAGCCCAAGCACACACCAAGTGGGCCCGGAAGTGGATTTTTCTGTCATTTACTCAATTCTGTAAACCTTAGGACCTCATAACACTTTGTACACGTTTCTTTCCACAGTATGAGCCTCTAAACCCCATGGTTGGGGGTGAGGAGCTCTGCTGTGTCTTGATGGATTAATGCAATTACCACTGTTTCTTATTCAATCATGCTTGCTTCCATTCTAAGATAACACTTGTTCTTAATCCGGATGAATGTGATGATCCGTGACAATCATCATCATTCTCAACCATGAACACGTGCCTGACAACCACCTCTGTTCTATCTTAGATTGAGTAGTTATCTCTTGGGTTCTTTCATCGGAATCTTCGTGGTATAGGCAGGACCTGATGGCAGCATTCAAGAGAATCCGGAAGGTCTAAACCTTGTCTGTGGTATTCTGAGTAGGATTCAATGATTGAATGACTGTGACGTGCTTCAAACCTGTACCCTACTGGGCGTTAGTGACAGACGCAAAAGAGTGATTCTATTCCGGTAGGGGAGGGAACCAAACCGGTGATTGGCAGCACTGTGACAGAGTGTGTGCATTAGCTTTCACTGCGCGGATGGGAGGTAGCTGCTGACAACAGTGAGACCCTACACGAGCTTGCCATGGAAGGAGACATGCGTGTTTGATGAAGAAGACAGTAGGAAAGCAGAGATTCGGAAGATGGAGCATCTCCAAACCTCAACCCATTCTCCATTACTGCAGTACAAGTAACCATTACATGTTCTTTTGCTTCTTACACTCAATCCTGATAATTTCTGATATCCTGACTAAGATTTACAAGATAACCATAGCTTGCTTCAAGCCGACAATCTCCGTGGGATCGACCCTTGCTCACGCAAGGTATTACTTGGACGACCCAGTGCACTTGCTGGTTAGTTGTGCGGGATTGCAAAAGTGTTATTGCAATTTCGTGCACCAAGTTTTTGGCGCCGTTGCCGGGGATTGTTCGAGTTTGGACAACTGACGGCTTATCTTGTTGCTTAGATTAGGACTGTTTTATTTTTGTTGGTTTAGAGTCTTTTAGTTGAGTCTAGTTTCATATTCTAAGTTTGGTGTCAATTGCATGCTTTTGCTTTTCTTTTAAATTTTCGTTTTTGCATGTTCTTAGTCCCTTTTTGATTCATAAAAATTCTAAGTTTGGTGTCCTTTTTGTGTTTTTCTCTTAAAATTTTCGAAAAATTCAGTGTTTGATTTTCTAAAAATTTTAAGTTTGGTGTCTTTTGTGTTTTTCTCTTTCCTCTTTTTAAAAATCAAATCTTTTTCATAAAAATTTTTCAATCATATCTTCTTAATTGCTGTTTTCAAAATCTTTTTCTTCACTAATTGATTCAGTTCTCAATTTGCTTTGATCTTATTTTGTTTTTAATTTTCGAATTTTCTTTTTATTTTCCTTTTATTTTATTTTATTTTATTGAATTTTATTTTTTTCGGTTATTTCAAAAAAAAATAAAAAATAAAAATAAACAAAATTTATCTCTTTGCAATCATTCTCATTTCCCTTTTGTCCATTATGGACTTAAGTGGAATTAATCAGTCCAAAAGGACTCTGGGGTCTTATGCTAACCCCATTACAGCTGCATATGGGAGTAGCATCTGTATACCTCCCATCAAAGCAAGCAGCTTTGAGCTAAATCCTCAACTCATTATCATAGTGCAGCAAAATTGCCAGTATTCCGGTCTTCCACAGGAAGAACCTACTGAGTTTCTGGCACAGTTCTTACAAATTGCTGACACAGTACATGATAAAAAGGTGGACCAGGATGTCTACAGACTATTACTGTTTCCATTTGCTGTAAAAGATCAAGCTAAAAGGTGGTTAAATAACCAACCTACAGCAAGCATAAAGACATGGAAACAGTTATCAGACAAATTCCTGAATCATTTTTACCCTCCAAAGAGGATGACACAGCTAAGGCTGGACATCCAAGGCTTTAAACAAGAGGATCATGAATCCCTTTATAATGCCTGGGAGAGGTATAGAGGTATGCTAAGAAAATTTCCCTCTGAAATGTTTTCAGAATGGGTACAGTTAGACATTTTCTACTATGGGCTTACAGAAAAAGCTCAGATGTCTTTAGACCACTCAGCTGGTGGATCTATACACATGAGGAAGACAATTGAAGAAGCTCAAGAGCTTATAGACACTGTTGCTAGAAACCAATATCTGTACTCTAGCAATGAGTTCTCTCCAGAAGAGGAAGTCATGACAGTAGTCACTGACTCTAATCCTCAAGAACAGGTAATGGAGCTTAATCAACAACTACTCCTGATGACAGAACAGTTAGCAGAATTTAAAGAGATGCTCAATGAAACTAAAGTTGCTAATAAAAGCATAGAACTACAGTTGAATCAAGCAAAACAGCAAATATCTAAACAGATAACAGAGGAATGTCAAGCAGTTCAACTGAGGAGTGGGAAAACACTGAATACTTCTGCTCAAAAGAGCAGAAAACCAAACAAGGAACAATTGACAGAGGATAACCAAACCACTGTTCAAAATCCCTCTGAGGACAGTAAGAGCCCAGAGAGGAATATTGTTGGCGTTCAAACGCCAGAAAGGGAAGGAAATCTGGCGTTAAACGCCCATTCCTTGCCCAGTTCTGGCGTTCAAACGCCAGAAAGGGAAGGAAAGCTGGCGTTAAACGCCCATTCCCTGCCCAGTTCTGGCGTTCAAACGCCAGAAAAGGGGGAAAAGCTGGCGTTTAACGCCCATTTTCCACCCAATCCTGGCGTTCAAACGCCCAAGGAGGATCAGACACCTGAGAGTGCTGACAGTAATCCCTCTAACAAGGCTTCTTCAACCACTTCTGTAAGGAATAAACCTGCAGCATCTAAGGTTGAAGAATATCAAGCCAAGATGCCTTATCCTCAGAAACTCCGCAAAGCGGAACAGGATAAACAATTTGCCCGCTTTGCAGACTATTTAAGGACTCTTGAAATAAAGATTCCTTTTGCAGAGGCACTTGAGCAAATACCTTCTTATGCTAAGTTCATGAAAGAGATCTTAAGTCATAAGAAGGATTGGAGAGAAACTGAAAAAGTGTTTCTCACTGAAGAATGCAATGCAGTCATTCTAAAAAGCTTACCAGAAAAGCTTCAAGATCATGGAAGCTTTCTGATACCATGCACATTAGAAGGCACTTACACCAAGGTAGCCTTATGTGATCTTGGAGCAAGTATCAATTTAATACCTGCATCCACTATCAGAAAGCTTGGGTTGATTGGAGAAGTCAAACCAACCAGGATATGCCTCCAACTTGCTGATGGCTCCATTAAACACCCATCAGGCATAATAGAGGACATGATTGTCAAGGTTGGGCCATTTGCCTTTCCAACTGACTTTATGGTGCTGGAAATGGAGGAGCACAAAAGTGCAACTCTCATTCTAGGAAGACCTTTCCTAGCAACTGGACGAACTCTCATTGATGTACAAAAAGGGGAAGTAACCTTGAGAGTCAATGAGGATGAGTTCAAGTTGAATGCTGTAAAAGCAATGCAGCATCCAGACACACCAGAGGACTGCATGGACGCTGACATCATTGACTCTCTGGTAGAAGAGATCAATATGGCTGAAAGCCTAGAATCAGAGCTTGAGGACATCTTCAAAGATGCTCCAACTGATCAGGAAGAGCCAGAGGAGGCAAAGGAATTTTCGAAAATTCCTCAGGAGGAGGATAAGCCTCCTAAGCCTGAACTCAAACCATTACCACCATCCCTGAAATATGCATTTCTGGGAGAGGGTGAAACTTTTCCAGTAATTATAAGCTCTGCCTTAAATTCACAGGAAGAGGAAGCACTGATTCAAGTGCTAAGGACACACAAGACAGCTCTTGGGTGGTCCATAAGTGATCTCAAGGGCATTAGCCCAGCCAGATGCATGCACAAGATCCTATTGGAGGATAATGCCAAACCAGTGGTTCAACCACAGAGGAGGCTAAATCCTGCCATGAAGGAGGTGGTGCAGAAAGAGGTCACTAAATTACTGGAGGCTGGAATTATTTATCCTATTTCTGATAGCCCCTGGGTGAGCCCTGTCCAAGTTGTTCCCAAAAAGGGAGGCATGACAGTGGTTCATAATGAAAAAAATGAACTGGTTTCTACAAGAACAGTCACAGGGTGGCGCATGTGTATTGACTACAGAAGGCTCAATACAGCCACCAGAAAGGATCATTTTCCTTTACCATTCATAGACCAAATGCTAGAAAGACTAGCTGGCCATGACTATTACTGCTTTTTGGATGGCTACTCAGGCTACAACCAAATTGCAGTAGATCCTCAAGACCAAGAGAAAACAGCATTCACATGCCCTTCTGGCGTGTTTGCCTATAGGAGAATGCCTTTTGGTCTGTGCAATGCACCTGCAACCTTTCAGAGGTGCATGCTCTCTATCTTCTCAGATATGGTAGAGAAATTTCTGGAAGTCTTCATGGATGACTTCTCAGTATATGGAGACTCATTCAGCTCCTGTCTTAACCACCTATCACTTGTCCTGAAAAGATGCCAAGAGACTAACCTGGTTTTAAACTGGGAGAAATGTCACTTTATGGTGACTGAAGGAATTGTCCTTGGGCACAAATTTCAAGCAGGGGAATAGAGGTGGATAAGGCAAAGGTAGAGGTAATTGAAAAATTACCACCACCTGCCAATGTTAAGGCAATCAGAAGCTTTCTGGGGCATGCAGGATTCTACAGAAGGTTTATCAAGGATTTTTCGAAAATTGCTAAACCTCTGAGTAACCTGTTAGCTGCTGACACACCATTTGTGTTTGACACACAGTGTTTGCAGGCATTTGAGACCCTGAAAGCTAAACTGGTCACAGCACCAGTCATCTCTGCACCAGATTGGGCATTACCATTTGAATTGATGTGTGATGCCAGTGATCATGCCATTGGTGCAGTGTTGGGACAGAGGCATAACAAACTTCTGCATGTCATTTATTATGCTAGCCGTGTTCTAAATGATGCACAGAAGAATTACACAACCACAGAAAAAGAGTTGCTTGCAGTGGTCTATGCCATTGACAAGTTTAGATCCTACTTAGTGGGATCAAAGGTGATTGTGTACACTGACCATGCTGCTCTTAAATACTTACTCACAAAGCAGGATTCAAAACCCAGGCTTATAAGATGGGTGTTGCTTCTGCAGAGTTTGATATAGAAATAAGAGACAGAAAAGGGACAGAGAACCAAGTAGCTGATCATCTGTCCAGAATAGAGCCAGTAGCTGGGGCGTCCCTCCCTTCTACTGAGATCCCTGAGACCTTCCCAGATGAGCAACTCTTTGCCATCCAGGAAGCTCCATGGTTTGCAGATATTGCAAACTATAAAGCTGTGAGGTTCATACCCAAAGAGTACAGTTATGTGCAGAGAAAGAAACTAATTTCAGATGCCAAGTACTACCTTTGGGATGAACCATATCTCTTTAAGAGATGTGCTGACGGAGTGATCCGCAGGTGTGTACCCAGAGAAGAAGCACGAAGGATCCTATGGCACTGCCATGGATCACAGTATGGAGGACATTTTGGAAGTGAGCGAACAGCCACTAAAGTTCTCCAGTGCGGCTTCTACTGGCCTACTCTCTATAAAGATTCCCGAGAGTTTGTGCGTAACTGTGACAGTTGCCAAAGAGCTGGTAACCTGCCTCACGGATACGCCATGCCTCAACAAGGGATATTAGAGATAGAATTGTTTGATGTATGGGGAATTGACTTCATGGGGCCATTCCCACCATCATACTCAAACACCTACATTCTGGTGGCAGTGGACTATGTATCTAAGTGGGTAGAAGCAATTGCTACACCCACTAACGATACCAAGACTGTGCTGAAATTCCTCCAGAAGAACATTTTCAGCAGGTTTGGCGTCCCCAGAGTGCTAATCAGTGATGGGGGCACTCATTTCTGCAATAAACAGCTATACTCTGCTATGGTTAGATATGGAATCAGCCATAAAGTGGCAACTCCGTATCATCCACAGATAAATGGGCAAGCTGAAGTCTCTAACAGAGAGCTAAAAAGAATCCTGGAACGGACTGTAATGGCCCGAAGAAAGGATTGGGCAAAGAGCTTGGATGATGCTCTGTGGGCATACAGAACAGCATTCAAGACTCCTATAGGAACCTCTCCATACCAATTGGTGTATGGGAAGGCCTGTCATTTGCCTGTGGAACTGGAACATAAAGCCTACTGGGCAACCAGATTCCTAAACATGGATGCACAGTTAGCTGGTGAGAAAAGACTACTCCAGCTAAATGAGCTAGAGGAGTTCAGACTCAATGCCTTTGAAAATGCTAAGATCTATAAGGAAAAGGCAAAGAAGTGGCATGACAAGAGATTGTCAACCAGAGTCTTTGAGCCAGGACAAAAAGTTCTGCTCTTCAACTCTAGGCTCAGACTGTTTCCAGGAAAACTCAAATCCCATTGGAGGGGTCCATATGTGATTACAGGAGTGTCACCATATGGATATGTTGAGCTTCAGGATACTGATTCTGACAGGAAGTTCATTGTTAATGGACAGAGAATCAAGCATTACCTTGAAGGAAATTTTGAGCAGGAATGCTCAAAACTGAGGCTTGAGTGATTCTCAGCAGAAGTCCAGCTAAAGACAGTAAAGAAGCGCTTACTGGGAGGCAACCCAGTCATTAGGAAGTTGTATGATTAGTTCTTACAGAGGCAAGTGTCAAAAATGAAGGAATTCACAGAGTTACAGAAGGATTCAGCTCAAAAAGCAGAGAAAATGAGCTTACTGGCAAAAAAACGCCAGTAAGGGGCATTTTGGGCGTTAAACGCCAGAATGGGCACCATTCTGGGCGTTTAACGCCAGTAATGGTACCATTCTGGGCGTTAACGCCAGAATGGGCACCATTCTGGGCGTTAACGCCAGGTGTGCAGCATCACTGGGCGTTCAGAAAAACGCCCAGTGAGGAAGGTTTTCTGGCGTTTAACGCCAGCCAGGGTACCTGGCTGGGCGTTAAACGCCCAAAAGGGGTGCCAAGTGGGCGTTAAACGCCAGAATGGGTACCATTCTGGGCGTTTAACGCCAGAAAGGTGGGGGGACCACAATTTTGTTTTCAAATCAGATTTTTTCAAACTTTCCTTTTCTCACCCATACTTTTCTACAAAATCACACTTCAATCATTCATCACTCACTTTCAAATCTTCAAAAATCAAAACCATTTTTTCAAATCTATTTCAAAATAATCTCAAATCTTCTTCAAAAACTCACCCTTTTCTCAAATATTTTTCATATCTTTTCAAATTTCCTTTCAAATCTCTCTTTGTTTTCGAAATTCTCCTCCCCCACTCTATAAATGAACGTTCCTCACCCCTCCTTCCTCACACCATTCGAATTTTCTCCCCCTCTCTCTCTCTCTTATCTTCTTTCTTTTCTTTTTGCTTGAGGACAAGCAAAACCTCTAAGTTTGGTGTGCTTTTCCGTGATCACTAAGCCAAGACTCATCAATATCATGGCTCCCAAGGGAAAACAAACCAACTCAAGAGGAAAGAAAGAGACTAATCCAAAGAATCTTTGGAATGAAGAGAAGTTCTTAACCAAAGAACATGAAGACCATTATCACAAAATGGGTCTGAGGTCAGTGATCCGGAAGTTAAATTTGATCTGAAAGAAGATGAATATCCGGAGATCCAAGAGCAAATTCGAAACAGAGGTTGGGAAGTTCTGACCAATCCTGAGACAAAGGTTGGAAGGAACATGGTTCAGGAATTCTATTCAAATCTGTGGTAACAGATAAGCAAAGAATGACTGGAACTGCCTACCATACCCATAGAACCATGGTCAGAGGGAAAGTTATATACTTCCATCTGGACAAAATAAGAGAAATCTTCAAGTTGCCTCAACTACAAGATGATCCTGATTCCTTTAATAGGAGGATGGTGAGAGTAGATAAGGGGTTGGATCAAGTTCTAGAGGACATATGCCTCCCTGGAACTAAGTGGATAACCAATTCTAAGGGTGTCCCAAACCAACTCAAAAGGGGAGACCTCAAACCAATTGCAAGGGGTTGGCTAGACTTTATTGGCGTTCATACTGCCCACTAGCAACGTTCTGAGGTCACCATCAAGAGAGCAGTGATGATTCACTGCATTATGCTTGGAAAAGCAGTGGAGGTGCATCATTTGATTGCTTGTGAGATCTACACAATTGCAAATAAGAATTCCACTGAAGCCAAATGGCCTACCCAAGCTTGATCTCCTTGCTCTGTAAAGAGGCTGGGGTAAAGATGGGAGTAGATGAGTTCATACCATTGAACATCCAATCACCAAGAAGTCAATGGAAGGACAAGTGCAAGACAACTCTATCAAGAGGAGGGCGCGTGAGTTCCTCCCTGAATTCCCTGAAATTGGCTACTGGGCCAGCCTAGAAGCATCCATCAACAAGCTGCAAGAGACTATGGAGCAACTGAAGGAAGAACAGCAGAATCAGAACTGCATGATCTGCAAATTGCTGAAGGAACAAGAGAAGCAGGGGCGTGAAATCAAAGAACTGAAGCGCCAAAAGCTCTCCTCTCGAGCTGAGGGAGCATCCACTTCTCAAAATCAAGGTTGTTGAGTCCTAACTCTGTGAAAACCTCTATCATTAGGAGCCTATTTTTTTCGTTTTTCCTGTCTTATTTTATATTTTTTTAGTCTCATCTTATATCTATATTTGAGTCTTGTTCTTAGTTCATAATTAATAAAATTAATAAAGTTTATGCCTTAAAGCTATGAATGTCCTATGAATCCATCACCTCTCTTAAAAGAAAAATGCTTTAATCACAAAAGAACAAGAAGTACAGGGTTTCGAAATTTATCTCTGAAACTAGTTGAATTAGTTTGATGTGGTGACAATACTTTTTGTTTTCTGAATGAATGCTTGAACAGTGCATATGTCTTTTGAATTTGTTTTTTAAGAATGTTAAAATTGTTGGCTCTTGAAGAATGAGAGAAAGAGAACTGTTATTGAGGATCTGAAAAATCACCAAATTGATTCTTGAAGCAAGAAAAGCAGTGAAAAAAAAAAGAAAAAAAAAATTTCGAAAAAAAAGAAAGAAAAAGAAAAGAAAAAGAAAAGAAAAAAAAGAGAAGGAAATAAAGTTGTGATCCAAGGCAACAAGAGTGTGCTTAAGAACCCTGGACACCTCTAATTGGGGACTTTAGCAAAGCTGAGTCACAATCTAAAAAGGTTCACCCAATTATGTGTCTGTGGCATGTATGTATCCGGTGGTAATACTGGAAGACAGAGTGCTTTGGGCCACAGCCAAGACTCATACACTGGCTATGTTCAAGAATCAATATACTTAACTAGGAGAATCAATAACACTATCTGAGTTCTGAGTTCTCATAGATGCCAATCATTCTGAACTTCAAAGGATAGAGTGAGATGCCAAAACTGTTCGGAGGCAAAAAGCTACTAGTCCCGCTCATCTGATTGGAACTATGTTTCTTTGATATTTTGGAATCTATAGTATATTCTCTTCTTTTTATCCTATTTTGATTTTCAGTTGCTTGGGGACAAGCAACAATTTAAGTTTGGTGTTGTGATGAGCGGATAATTCGTATGCTTTTTGGCATTGTTTTTAGTATGTTTTTAGTATCTTTTAGTTAGTTTTAGTATATTTTTATTAGTTTTTAATTAAAATTCACTTTTCTGGACTTTACTATGAGTTTGTGTTTTTCTGTGATTTCAGGTATTTTCTGACTGAAATTGAGGGTCCTGAGCAAAAATCTGATCCAGAGACTGAAAAGGACTGCAGATGCTGTGGATTCTGACCTCCCTGCACTCAAAGTGGATTTTCTGGAGCTACAGAAGCCCAATTGGCGCGCTCTCAACGGCATTGGAAAGTAGACATCCTGGGCTTTCCAGCAATATAAATAGTTCATACTTTGCCCAAGATTTGATGGCCCAAACCCGCGTAGCAATCTGGCCTCAGAAATTCCAGCGTTAAACGCCGGAACTGGAATAAAAGTTGGAGTTAAACGCCCAAACTGGCATGAGAACTGCGTTTAACTCCAGAAAGGTCTCTACACGAATTTCCTTCATTGCTCAGCCCAAGCACACACCAAGTGGGCCCGGAAGTGGATTTTTCTGTCATTTACTCAATTCTGTAAACCTTAGGACCTCATAACACTTTGTACACGTTTCTTTCCACAGTATGAGCCTCTAAACCCCATGGTTGGGGGTGAGGAGCTCTGCTGTGTCTTGATGGATTAATGCAATTACCACTGTTTCTTATTCAATCATGCTTGCTTCCATTCTAAGATAACACTTGTTCTTAATCCGGATGAATGTGATGATCCGTGACAATCATCATCATTCTCAACCATGAACACGTGCCTGACAACCACCTCTGTTCTATCTTAGATTGAGTAGTTATCTCTTGGGTCTTTCATCGGAATCTTCGTGGTATAGGCAGGACCTGATGGCAGCATTCAAGAGAATCCGGAAGGTCTAAACCTTGTCTGTGGTATTCTGAGTAGGATTCAATGATTGAATGACTGTGACGTGCTTCAAACCTGTACCCTACTGGGCGTTAGTGACAGACGCAAAGAGTGATTCTATTCCGGTAGGGGAGGGAACCAAACCGGTGATTGGCAGCACTGTGACAGAGTGTGTGCATTAGCTTTCACTGCGCGGATGGGAGGTAGCTGCTGACAACAGTGAGACCCTACACGAGCTTGCCATGGAAGGAGACATGCGTGTTTGATGAAGAAGACAGTAGGAAAGCAGAGATTCGGAAGATGGAGCATCTCCAAACCTCAACCCATTCTCCATTACTGCAGTACAAGTAACCATTACATGTTCTTTTGCTTCTTACACTCAATCCTGATAATTTCTGATATCCTGACTAAGATTTACAAGATAACCATAGCTTGCTTCAAGCCGACAATCTCCGTGGGATCGACCCTTGCTCACGCAAGGTATTACTTGGACGACCCAGTGCACTTGCTGGTTAGTTGTGCGGGATTGCAAAAGTGTTATTGCAATTTCGTGCACCAAGGCTCAAGAGCTCATAGATATTGTTGCTAGAAATCAACATTTGTACTCTAGCAGTGAGTCCTCTATAAAAGAAGAAGCTATGGCAGTAACTACTGATCCTAACCCTCAAGAACAGATGGTTGAGCTTAATCAGCAATTACTCCTTATGACAAAACAATTAGTAGAATTTAAAGAGATGCTTCAAGACACTAAAAATGCTAACAAGAATATGGAAGCACAATTGAATCAGAAAAGACAGCAACTATCTAAACAGATAATAGAAGAATGCCAAGCTGTTAAATTAAGGAGTGGGAAGACATTGAATGTATCAACTCAAAGCAGCAGAAAGCTAAGAAAGGAACAACTGACAGAGGATGACCAACCAACTACCCAAAATCCCTCTGAGGACAGTAAGAGCCCAGAGAGAAATGATTCTGGCGTTCAAACGCCAGAAAAGGGTAAGAAAGTGGCGTTAAACGCCCAATGGGTAGCCACTTCTGGCGTTCAAACGCCAGAAAAGGGTTGCAATCTGGCGTTCAAACGCCACAAAGGGGTCAGACACTTGCAAGTGCTGATAACAACCCCATTAAGCAGGCTCCTCCAACCACTTCTGTAGCAAATAAACCTGCAGCAACTAAGGTTGAAGAATATAAAGCCAAGATGCCTTATCCTCAGAAACTCCGCCAAGCGGAACAGGATAAGAAATTTGCCCGCTTTGCAGACTATCTAAGGACTCTTGAAATAAAGATTCCGTTTGCAGAGGCACTTGAGCAAATACCTTCTTATGCTAAGTTCATGAAAGAGATCTTAAGTCATAAGAAGGATTGGAAAGAAACTGAAAAAGTTTTTCTCACTGAAGAATGCAGTGCAGTCATATTAAAGAGCTTACCAGAGAAGCTTAAAGATCCTGGAAGCTTTATGATACCATCCACATTAGAGGGTACTTGTACCAAGAAAGCTCTATGTGATCTTGGGGCAAGTATCAACCTAATACCTGCATCCACTATCAGAAAGCTTGGCTTGACTGAAGAAGTCAAACCAACCAAGATATGTCTCCAACTTGCTGATGGCTCCATTAAATACCCATCAGGCATAATTAAGGACATGATTGTCAAGGTTGGGCCATTTGCCTTTCTCACTGACTTTGTAGTGCTAGAAATGGAGGAGCATAAGAGTGCAACTCTCATTCTACGAAGAGCTTTCCTAGCAACTGGACGGACCCTCATTGACGTCCAAAAAGGGGAATTAACCCTGAGAGTCAATGATGATGAGTTCAAGTTGAATGTTGTCAAAGCTATGCAGCATCCAGACACGTCAAATGACTGCATGAGCACTGATATTATTGACTCTTTGGTGGAGGAGGTCAATATGACTGAAAGTCTTGAATCAGAGCTAGATGACATCTTTAAAGATGTTCAGCCTAATCTGGAGGAACTAAAGGAAATAAAAGAATTCTGAAAATTCCTCAGGAAGAATTCCTCAGGAAGAAGATAAGCCTCCTAAACCAGAGCTCAAGCCACTACCACCATCCCTGAAATATGCATTTCTGGGAGAAGGTGACACTTTTCTAGTGATCATAAGCTCTGCTCTAAATCCACAGGAAGAGGAAGCACTAATTCAAGTGCTAAGGACACACAAGACAGCTCTTGGGTGGTCCATAAGTGATCTTAAGGGCATTAGCCCAGCAAGATGCATGCACAAGATCCTATTGGAGGATGATGCTAAGCCAGTGGTTCAACCACAAAGGCGGCTAAATCCAGCCATGAAGGAGGTGGTGCAGAAAGAGGTCACTAAATTACTAGAGGCTGGGATTATTTATCCTATTTCTGATAGCCCCTGGGTGAGCCCTGTCCACGTTGTCCCTAAGAAGGGAGGCATGACAGTGGTTCCTAATGAAAAGAATGAACTAGTTCCTACAAGAACAGTTACAGGGTGGCGCATGTGTATTGACTACAGAAGGCTCAATACAGTCACCAGAAAGGATCATTTTCCTTTACCATTCATAGACCAGATGCTAGAGAGACTAGCAGGTCATGAATACTACTGCTTTTTGGACGGCTACTCAGGTTACAACCAAATTGCAGTAGATCCTTGGTGCACAAAATTGTGATCACTACAACTTCGCACAACTAACCAGCAAGTGCACTGGGTCGTCCAAGTAATACCTTACGCGAGTAAGGGTCGATCCCACGGAGATTGTTGCTATGAAGCAAGCTATGGTCACCTTGTAAATCTCAGTCAGGCAGACTCAAATGGGTATAGTGATAAACGAATAAAGCATAAAGATAAAGGATAGGGATACTTATGTATATCATTGGTGAGAGCTTCAGATAAGCGTATGAAGATGCCTTCCCTTCCGTCTCCTGCTTCCTACAGTCTTCATCCAATCCTTCTTACTCCTTTCCATGGCAAGCTTATGCAAGGGTTTCACCGTTGTCAGTGGCTACCTCCCATCCTCTCATTGGAAATGTTCAACGCACCCTGTCACGGCACGGCTATCCATCTGTCGGTTCTCAATCAGGCCGGAATAGAATCCAGTGATTCTTTTGCGTCTGCCACTAACGCCCCGCCTTCAGGAGTTTGAAGCACGTCACAGTCATTCAATCATTGAATCCTACTCAGAATAACCACAGACAAGGTTAGACCTTCCTGATTCTCTTGAATGCCGCCATCAGTTCTTGCCTATACCACGAAGACTCCGGTTAAAGAATCCAAGAGATATTCACTAGAGCCTCATATGCTTGTAGAACAAGAGTGGTTGTCAGTCACTTTGTTCATGAGTGAGAATGATGATGAGTGTCACAGATCATCACCTTCATCCAGTTGAAGAACAAGTGATATCTTGGACAAAAAACAAGCGGAATTGAATAGAAGA
Organism: Arachis stenosperma; assembly: GCF_014773155.1. Lineage (NCBI taxonomy): Eukaryota > Viridiplantae > Streptophyta > Magnoliopsida > Fabales > Fabaceae > Arachis > Arachis stenosperma. The sequence continues at coordinate 24,716,205 of NC_080382.1, read as the reverse complement.
ACAATAGTAATTGCATTAATACTCGAGGTACAGCAGAGCTCCACACCTTAATCTATGGTGTGTAGAAACTCCACCGTTGAAAATACATAAGAACAAGGTCTAGGCATGGCCGTGAGGCCAGCCTCCCAAAGAGGGTTCAATCATAAAAACATGATCAAAAGATAGGTGAAAATACAATAGTAAAAGGTCCTATATATAGAAAACTAGTAGCCTAGGGTGTACAGAGATGAGTAAATGACATAGAAATCCACTTCCGGGCCCACTTGGTGTGTGCTTGGGCTGAGAAATGAAGCATTTTCGTGTAGAGACTCTCCTTGGAGTTAAACGCCAGCTTTTATGCCAGTTTGGGCGTTTAACTCCCATTTAGGTGCCAGTTCCGGCGTTTAACGCTGGGATTTCTGAGGGTGACTTTGAACGCCAGTTTGGGCTATCAAATCTTGGGCAAAGTATGGACTATCATATATTGCTGGAAAGCCCAGAATGTCTACTTTCCAAATCCGTTGAGAGCGCGCCAATAGGGCTTCTGTAGCTCCAGAAAATTCACTTTGAGTGCAGGGAGGTCAGAATCCAACAGCATCTGTAGTCCTTTTCAGTCTCTGGATCAGATTTTTGCTCAGGTCCCTCAATTTCAGCCAGAAAATACCTGAAATCACAGAAAAACACACAAACTCATAGTAAAGTCCAGAAAAGTGAATTTTAGCTAAAAACTAATAGAAATATACTAAAAACTAACTAGAAGATACTAAAAACATACTAAAAATAATGCCAAAAAGTGTACAAATTATCCGCTCATCAAAACACCAAACTTAAATTGTTGCTTGTCCCCAAGCAACTGAAAATCAAATAGGATAAAAAGAAGAGAATATACTATAGACTCCAAATTATCAATGAAACTTAGCTCCAAATTAGATGAGCGGGACTAGTAGCTTTTTGCCTCCAAACAGTTTTGGCATCTCACTTTATCCCTTGAAATTCAGAATGATTGGCTTCTTTAGGAACTCAGAATCCAGATAGTGTTATTGATTCTCCTAGTTAAGTATGATGATTCTTGAACACAGCTACTTATTGAGTCTTGGCCGTGGCCCAAAGCACTCTGTCTTCCAGTATTACCACCAGATACATACATGCCACAGACACATAATTGAGTGAACCTTTCAGATTGTGACTCAGCTTTGCTAGAGTCCCCAATTAGAGGTGTCCAGGGTTCTTAAGCACACTTTTTTGCCTTGGATCACAACTTTATTCCTTTCTTTTTCTTCTTTTCTTTCTTTTTTTTCTCCCTTTTTTTCGTTTTTTTTTTTTTGTATTCACTGCTTTTCTTGCTTCAAGAATCATTTTTATGATTTTCAGATCCTCAGTAACATGTCTCCTTTTTCATCATTCTTTCAAGAGCCAACAATTTTAACATTCATGAACAACAATTCAAAGACATATGCACTGTTCAAGCATACATTCAGAAAACAAAAAGTATTGTCACCATCAAAAATTAAGCTAGTTTTAAAGATGAATTGAAATCTGTACTTCTTGTTCTTTTGTAATAAAAACAGTTTTCATTTAAGAAAGGTGATGGATTCATATTCATAGCTTTAAGGCATAGACACTAAGACACTAATGATCATAAGACACAAACATAGATAACCATAAGCATGAAAATTCGAAAAACAGGCAAATAAAGAACAAGGAGATTAAAGAACGGGTCCACCTCAGTGATGGCGGCTTGTTCTTCCTCTTGAAGATCCTATGGAGTGCTTGAGCTCCTCAATGTCTCTTCCTTGTCTTTGTTGCTCCTTTCTCATGATTCTTTGATCTTCTCTAATTTCATGGAGGAGATGGAGTGTTTCTTGGTGCTCCACCCTTAGTTGTCCCATGTTGGAAACTCAATTCTCCTAGGGAGGTGTTGATTTGCTCCCAATAGTCTTGTGGAGGAAAGTGCATCCCTTGAGGCATCTCAGGGATCTCTTGATGAGAGGGGTCTCTTGTTTGCTCCATCCTTTTCTTAGTGATGGGCTTGAGGTCATGCCTTCTCAGTTGAACCGGCTTTGGATGCCAAAATGGTTATGGAAAAACAAAAAGCAATGCTTTACCACACCAAACTTAAAGGTTGCTCGTCCTCGAGCAAAAGAAGAAAGAAGAGAGTAGAAAGAAGAAATGAGGAAGAAGGGAGTGGCTTTGTGTTTCGGCCATAGAGGGGAGAAGTGGTGTTTAGGTGGTGTGAAAATGAAGGAGTGAAGAAGGGTTTATGGGGAAGAGGTATTGAGGTGATTGGTGAATGGGTGAAGAAGAAGAGAGAGTGTGGTGGGTTGGTGGGGATCCTGTGGGGTCCACAGATCCTGAGGTGTCAAGGAAAATTCATCCCTGCACCAAATGGCACTCAAAATCACGTTTTGAGCCATTTCTGGCGTTAAACGCGGGCTGATGCCATTCCTGGCGTTTAACGCCAGGTTCTTGCCCTTTTCTGGCGTTTAACGCCAGTCTGGTGCCCCTTTCTGGCGTTAAACGCCCAGAATGGTGCCAGACTGGGCGTTAAACGCCCAACTGCTAGGTTTACTGGCGTTTGAACGCCAGCAACATCTTCCTCCAGGGTGTGCTGTTTTTCTTTCTGTTTTTCATTTTGTTTTTGCTTTTTCAATGGATTTTGTGACTTCTTATGATCATCAACCTACAAAAAACATAAAATAACAAAAGAAACTATATAAAATATAATCATTGGGTTGCCTCCCAACAAGCGCTTCTTTAATGTCAGTAGCTTGACAGAGGGCTCTCATGGAGCCTTACAGATACTCAGAGCAATGTTGGAACCTCCCAACACCAAACTTAGAGTTTGAATGTGGGGGTTCAACACCAAACTTAGAGTTTGAATGTGGGGGTTCAACACCAAACTTAGAGTTTGGTTGTGGCCTCCTAACACCAAACTTAGAGTTTGACTGTGGGGGCTCTGTTTGACTCTGATTTGAGAGAAGCTCTTCATGCTTCCTCTCCATAGTGACAGAGGGATATCCTTGAGCCTTAAACACAAAGGATTCTTCATTCACTTGAATGATCAGTTCACCTCCATCAACATCAATCACAGCCTTTGCTGTGGCTAGGAAGGGTCTGCCAAGGATGATGGATTCATCCATGCACTTCCCAGTCTCTAGGACTATGAAATCAGTAGGGATGTAATGGTCCTCAATCTTCACCAAAACATCCTCTACAAGTCCATGAGCTTGTTTTCTTGAGTTGTCTGCCATCTCTAGTGAGATTCATGCAGCTTGTACCTCAAAGATCCCTAGCTTCTCCATTACAGAGAAAGGCATGAGGTTTACACTTGACCCTAAGTCACACAGAGCCTTCTTGAAGGTCATGGTGCCTATGGTACAAGGTATGGAAAACTTCCCAGGATCTTGTCTCTTTTGAGGTAGTTTCTGCCTAGACAAGTCATCCAGTTCTTTGGTGAGCAAAGGAGGTTCAGTCTCCCAAGTCTCATTTCCAAATAACTTGTCATTTAGCTTCATGATTGCTCCAAGGTATTTAGCAACTTGCTCTTCAGTGACATACTCATCCTCTTCAGAGGAGGAATACTCATCAGAGCTCATGAAAGGCAGAAGTAAGTCCAATGGAATCTCTATGGTCTCATTTTGAGCCTCAGATTCCCATGGTTCCTCATTGGGGAACTCATTGGAGGCTAGTGCACGCCCATTGAGGTCTTCCTCAGTGGCTTTCACTTCCTCTCTTTCCTCTCCAGATTCGGCCATGGTTATGGCTTTGCACTCTCCTTTTGGATTTTCTTCTGTATTACTTGGGAGAGTACTAGGAGGGAGTTCAGTAATTCTCTTGCTCAGCTGTCCCACTTGTGCCTCCAAATTCCTAATGGAAGACCTTGTTTCAGTCATGAAACTTTGAGTGGTTTTGATTAGATCAGAGACCATGGTTGCTAAGTCAGAGGTGTTCTGCTTAGAACTCTCTGTCTGTTGCTGAGAAGATGATGGAAAAGGCTTGCCATTGCTAAACCTGTTTCTTCCACCATTATTGTTATTGAAACCTTGTTGAGGTCTCTCTTGATTCTTCCATGAGAAATTTGGGTGATTTCTCCATGAAGAATTATAGGTGTTTCCATAGGCTTCTCCTAGGTAATTCACCTCTTCCATTGAAGGGTTCTCAGGATCATAAGCTTCTCCTTCAGATGAAGCATCCTTAGTACTGCTTGGTGCATTTTGCATTCCAGACAGACTTTGAGAGATCAAATTGACTTGTTGGGTCAATATTTTGTTCTGAGCCAGTATGGCATTCAGAGTATCAATCTCAAGAACGCCTTTCTTCTGACTTGTCCCATTGTTCACAGGATTCCTTTCAGAAGTGTACATGAATTGGTTATTTGCAACCATTTCAATTAGCTCTTGAGCTTCTGTAGGCGTCTTCTTCAGATGAAGAGATCCTCCAGCAGAGCTATCCAAAGACATCTTGGATAGTTCAGAGAGACCATCATAGAAAATACCTATGATGCTCCATTCAGAAAGCATGTCAGATGGACATTTTCTGATTAATTGTTTGTATCTTTCCCAAGCTTCATAGAGGGATTCTCCATCCTTCTGTCTGAAGGTTTGGACTTCCACTCTATGCTTACTCAATTTTTGAGGTGGAAAGAACTTTGCCAAGAAGGCATTGACTAGCTTTTCCCATGAGTCTAGACTTTCTTTAGGTTGTGAGTCCAACCAAGTCCTAGCTCTGTCTCTTACAGCAAAAGGGAATAGCATAAGTCTGTAGATCTCAGGGTCAACCCCATTAGTCTTGACAGTGTCACAAATTTGCAAGAATTCAGCTAAGAACTGATGAGGATCTTCCAATGGAAGTCCATGGAACTTGCAATTCTGTTGCATTAGAGAAACTAATTGAGGCTTAAGCTCAAAGTCGTTTGCTCCAATGGCAGGGATAGAGATGCTTCTCCCATAGAAGTCGGGAGTAGGTGCAGTAAAGTCACCCAGCACCTTCCTTGCATTATTGTTGTTTTCGGCTGCCATGTCTTCTTCTTCTTTGAAGAATTCGGTCAGGTCCTCAACAGAGAGTTGTGCCTTAGCTTCTTTTAGCTTTCGCTTCAAGGTCCTTTCAGGTTCAGGGTCAGCTTCAACAAGAATGCCTTTGTCTCTGCTCCTGCTCATATGAAAGAGAAGAGAACAAGAAAATATGGAATCCTCTATGTCACAGTATAGAGATTCCTTGAGGTGTCAGAGGAAAAGAAAGGTAGAAGACAGAAGTAGAAAATTCGAACTTATCAAAGAAGATGGAGTTCAAATTTTACATTAAGGGATAGTGTTAGTCCATAAATAGAAGGATGTGAGAAGAAGGGAAGTATTTTTCGAAAATTAAGTAAAAGATTTTGAAAACATTTTGAAAAATTGATTGATAATTTTCGAAAACTCAAAGTGGAAAAGAAATCAAGTGATTTTTGAAAAAGATTTTGAAAATTAGAAATTAAAAAGATTTGATTGAAAACTTATTTTGAAAAAGATGTGATTAAAAAGATATGATTGAAAAGTTATGGTTTTAAAAAGATGTGATTGAGAAGATATGATTTGAAAACAATTTTAAAAGATATGATTTGAAAACAATTTGAAAAGATATGATTTTAAAAATTAATGACTTGCCTAACAAGAAAAGATATGATTCAAACATTAAAACCTCTCTCAACAGAAAAGGCAACATACTTGAAATGTTCAATCAAATCATTAATTGTTAGCAAGTATCTTTTAAAAAGGAAAGAAATTGATTTTGAAAACATTTGATTGAAAAGATATGATTTTGAAAAAGATTTGATTTTGAAAAACTTTGAAAACTTGAAAAAAAATTGATTTTGAAAACAAAATCTTCCCCCTTGTGCCATCCTGGCGTTAAACGCCCAGAATGGTGCACATTCTGGCGTTTAACGCCCAAACTACTACCCTTTTGGGCGTTAAACACCCAGCCAGGTACCCTGGCTGGCGTTTAAACGCCAGTCTGTCTTCTTCACTGGGCATTTTTGAATGCCCAGCTTTTTTTTGTATAATTCCTCTGCAGTATGTTTTGAATCTTCAATTCTCTGTATTATTGACTTGAAAAGACACAAATTAAAAACATTTTTGGATTTTTTATAATGAGGAAAAATCAAAATGCAACTAAAATCAAATAACAATGCATGCAAGACACCAAACTTAGCAGTTTGTATACTGTTGACACTAACAAAATGAGAATGCACATAAGAAAAAAAACACTCAAACTTGAAGATAAATGAAGACACATGCATAAATTTGAAAAATGCAAGAAGAACAGAAACATGCAATTGACACCAAACTTAAAATGAGACACTAGACTTAAACAAGAAATATTTTTTTTGTTTTTATGATTTTGTAATTTTTTTGGATTTTTCGAAAATTAAGTGGAAGAAGAAAATAAAGGTATCAAAATTCTTAATGAGAATTCCAGGAATCATGCAATGTTAGTCTAAAGCTTTAGTCTAAAGGAATTAGACATAGCTAGGTAAGCTTCAGCAGGACATTGCATTCAAGAGCTAAATTGATGATGATCAATCAGCTTTGGTGATGATAAGAACATCACCTTGAAACACTAGAATTCATTCTTAAGAACTCTGAAGAAAAATAATACCTAATCTAAGCAACAAGATGAACCGTCAGTTGTCCATACACAAACAATCCCCGGCAACGGCGCCAAAAACTTGGTGCACGAAATTGTGATCACTACAACTTCGCACAACTAACCAGCAAGTGCACTGGGTCGTCCAAGTAATACCTTACGCGAGTAAGGGTCGATCCCACGGAGATTGTTGCTATGAAGCAAGCTATGGTCACCTTGTAAATCTCAGTCAGGCAGACTCAAATGGGTATAGTGATAAACGAATAAAGCATAAAGATAAAGATAGGGATACTTATGTATATCATTGGTGAGAGCTTCAGATAAGCGTATGAAGATGCCTTCCCTTCCGTCTCTCTGCTTTCCTACAGTCTTCATCCAATCCTTCTTACTCCTTTCCATGGCAAGCTTATGCAAGGGTTTCACCGTTGTCAGTGGCTACCTCCCATCCTCTCATTGGAAATGTTCAACGCACCCTGTCACGGCACGGCTATCCATCTGTCGGTTCTCAATCAGGCCGGAATAGAATCCAGTGATTCTTTTGCGTCTGCCACTAACGCCCCGCCTTCAGGAGTTTGAAGCACGTCACAGTCATTCAATCATTGAATCCTACTCAGAATACCACAGACAAGGTTAGACCTTCCGGATTCTCTTGAATGCCGCCATCAGTTCTTGCCTATACCACGAAGACTCCAGTTAAAGAATCCAAGAGATATTCACTAGAGCCTCATTTGCTTGTAGAACAAGAGTGGTTGTCAGTCACTTTGTTCATGAGTGAGAATGATGATGAGTGTCACAGATCATCACCTTCATCCAGTTGAAGAACAAGTGATATCTTGGACAAAGAACAAGCGGAATTGAATAGAAGAACAATAGTAATTGCATTAATACTCGAGGTACAGCAGAGCTCCACACCTTAATCTATGGTGTGTAGAAACTCCACCGTTGAAAATACATAAGAACAAGGTCTAGGCATGGCCATGAGGCCAGCCGCCCAAAGAGGGTTCAATCATAAAAACATGATCAAAAGATAGGTGAAAATACAATAGTAAAAGGTCCTATATATAGAAAACTAGTAGCCTAGGGTGTACAGAGATGAGTAAATGACATAGAAATCCACTTCCGGGCCCACTTGGTGTGTGCTTGGGCTGAGCAATGAAGCATTTTCGTGTAGAGACTCTCCTTGGAGTTAAACGCCAGCTTTTATGCCAGTTTGGGCGTTTAACTCCCATTTAGGTGCCAGTTCCGGCGTTTAACGCTGGGATTTCTGAGGGTGACTTTGAACGCCGGTTTGGGCCATCAAATCTTGGGCAAAGTATGGACTATCATATATTGCTGGAAAGCCCAGGATATCTACTTTCCAACGCCGTTGAGAGCGCGCCAATTGAGCTTTTGTAGCTCCAGAAAATCCACTTCGAGTGCATGGAGGTCAGAATCCAACAGCATCTGTAGTCCTTTTCAGTCTCTGGATCAGATTTTTGCTCAGGTCCCTCAATTTCAGCCAGAAAATACCTGAAATCACAGAAAAACACACAAACTCATAGTAAAGTCCAGAAAAGTGAATTTTAGCTAAAAACTAATAGAAATATACTAAAAACTAACTAGAAGATACTAAAAACATACTAAAAATAATGCCAAAAAGTGTACAAATTATCCGCTCATCAATCCTCAGGACCAAGAGAAAATAGCATTTACATGTCTTTCTGGAGTATTTGCCTACAGAAGGATGCCTTTTGGTCTGTGTAATGCACCTGCAACCTTTCAGAGGTGCATGCTCTCTATCTTCTCAGATATGGTAGAGAAATTTTTGGAAGTCTTCATGGATGACTTTTCAGTATTTGGAGACTCATTCAGCTCCTGCCTTAACCATCTAGCACTTGTTCTGAAAAGATGCCAAGAGACCAACCTAGTTTTAAACTGGGAAAAATGTCACTTTATGGTGACTGAAGGAATTGTCCTTGGGCATAAAATTTCAAACAAAGGAATAGAGGTGGATCAAGCTAAAGTTGAAGTAATTGAAAAATTACCACCACCTACCAATGTTAAGGCAATCAGAAGCTTTCTGGGGCATGCATGATTCTACAGAAGGTTTATAAAGGATTTTTCAAAAATTGCCAAACCTCTGAGTAATCTGCTAGCTGCTGACACTCCATTTATTTTTGATAATGAGTATCTGCAAGCGTTTGAGACTCTGAAAGCTAAGCTGGTCACAGCACCAGTCATCTCTGCACCAGACTGGACATTACCATTTGAACTAATGTGTGATGCCAGTGACCATGCCATTGGTGCAGTACTGGGACAAAGGCATGGTAAGCTTCTGCACGTCATTTATTATGGCAGCCGTATTCTAAATGATGCACAGAAGAACTACACAACCACAGAAAAGGAGTTACTTGCAGTGGTTTATGCCATTGACAAGTTCAGATCTTATTTAGTAGGATCAAAAGTGATTGTGTACACTGACCATGCTGCTCTTAAATATCTACTCAAGAAGCAGGATTCAAAACCCAGACTCATAAGATGGGTGTTGCTTCTGCAAGAGTTTGATATAGAAATAAGAGATAGAAAAGGGACAGAAAATCAAGTAGCTGATCACCTGTCCCGGATAGAACCAGTAGCAGGAGCATCCCTCCCTCCTACTAAGATCTCTGAAACCTTTCCGGATGAGCAATTATTTGCTATTCAAGAAGGTCCGTGGCTTGCAAACAGTGCAGACTATAAGACTCAATGTTCTCCTTCTGTAACCATGGAAAGGAAGCATGAAGAGCTTCTCTCAAAACAGAGTCAAACAGAGCCCCCACAGTCAAACTCTAAGTTTGGTGTTGGGAGACCACAACCAACTTCTAAGTTTGGTGTTGAACCGCCACATTCAAACTCTAAGTTTGGTGTTGGGAGGTTCCAACATGGCTCTGAGTATCTGTGAGGCTCCATGAGAGCCCACTGTCAAGCTACTAACATTAAAGAAGCGCTTGTTGGGAGGCAACCCAATGTTATATTTATTATTTTCCCTTGTTATTTTATGTTTTCTATAGGTTGATGATCATGGAAAGTCACAAAATCAATTGAAAAAGCAGAAACAGAATGAAAAACAGAAAGAAAAACAGCACACCCTGGGGGAAAACTTGCTGGCGTTTAAATGCCAGTAAGGGCAGCAAATGGGCGTTTAACGCCCAGTCTGGCACCATTCTGGGCGTTTAACGCCAGAAAGGGGCACCAGACTGGCGTTAAACGCCAGGAATGGGCACCAAGCTGGCGTTAAACGCCAGGAATGGGCACCAAGCTGGCGTTAAACGCCAGAAATGGGCACCAGCCCGGCGTTTAACGCCAGGATTGGCAAAAGGAGCATTTTTGCTCGCCACTTGGTGCAGGGATGAATTATCCTTGACACCTCAGGATCTGTGGACCCCACAGGATCCCCACCTACCCCACCACTCTCTCTCTTCGTTCTTCTTTTGCTCGAGGACGAGCAAACCTTCTAGGTTTGGTGTGGTAAAAACGTTGCTTTTTGTTTCTCCATAACCATTTATGGCACCTAAGGCCGGAGAAACCTCTAGAAAGAGGAAAGGGAAGGCAAAAGCTTCCACCTCCGAGCCATGGGAGATGGAGAGATTCGTCTCAAGGGATGCACTTTCCTCCACAAAACTATTGGGAGCAAATTAACACCTCCCTAGGAGAATTGAGTTCCAACATGGGACAACTAAGGGTGAAGCACCAAGAACATTCCATCCTCCTCCATGAAATTAAAGAAGATCATAGAATCATGAGAGAGGAGCAACAAAGGCAAGGAAGAGACATTGAGGAGCTCAAGCACTCCATAAGATCTTCAAGAGGAAGAACAAGCCGCCATCACTAAGGTGGACCCATTCTTTAATCTCCTTGTTCTTTATTTTCTATTTTTCGAAATTTTATGCTTATGTTTATCTATGTTTGTGTCTTATTACATGATCATTAGTATCTTAGTGTCTATGCCTTAAAGCTATGAATGTCCTATGAATCCATCACCTTTCTTAAATGAAAAATGTTTTATTACAAAAGAACAAGAAGTACAGGATTTCGAATTTATCTCTGAAACTAGTTGAATTAGTTTGATGTGGTGACAATACTTTTTGTTTTCTGAATGAATGCTTGAACAGTGCATATGTCTTTTGAATTTGTTGTTTAAAGAATGTTAAATTTGTTGGCTCTTGAAAGAATGATGGAAAAGGAGAAATGTTATTGAGGATCTAAAAAAATCATCAAATTGATTCTTGAAGCAAGAAAAAGCAAAAAAAAAAAAGAAGAGAAGAAGAAAAAGCAAGCAGAAAAAGCCAATAGCCCTTTAAACCAAAAGGCAAGGGTAGAAATAAAAAGTGATCCAAGGCAAAAAGAGTGTGCTTAAGAACCCTAGACACCTCTAATTGGGGACTCTAGCAAAGCTGAGTCACAATCTAAAAAGGTTCACCCAGTTATGTGTCTGTGGCATGTATGTATCCGGTGGTAATACTGGAAGACAGAGTGCTTTGGGCCACAGCCAAGACTCATAGAGTAGCTATGTTCAAGAATCATCATACTTCACTAGGAGAATCAATAACACTATCTGAGTTCTGAGTTCCTATAGATGCCAATCATTCTAAACTTCAAAGGATAAAGTGAGATGCCAAAACTGTTCAGAAGCAAAAAGCTAATAGTCCCGCTCATCTAATTGGAGCTAAGTTTCTTTGATATTTTGGAGTCTATAGTATGTTCTCTTCTTTTTATTCTATTTTGATTTTCAGTTGCTTGGGGACAAGCAACAATTTAAGTTTGGTGTTGTGATGAGCGGATAATTTATACGCTTTTTGGCATTATTTTTTGTATGTTTTTAGTATATTTTAGTTAGTTTTTATTATATTTTTATTAGTTTTTAGTTAAAATTCACTTTTCTGGACTTTACTATGAGTTTGTGTGTTTTTCTATGATTTCAGGTATTTTCTGGCTGAAATTGAGGGTCCTGAGCAAAAATCTGATTCAGAGGCTGAAAAGGACTGCAGATGCTATTGGATTCTGACCTCCCTGCACTCGAAGTGGATTTTATGGAGCTACAGAAGCCCAATTGCCGCGCTCTTAACGGCTTTGGAAAGTAGACATCTTGGGCTTTCTAGCAATGTTTAATAGTCCATACTTTGCCCGAGATTTGATGGCCCAAACCGGCGTTGCAAATCAGCTTCAGAATTCCCAGCGTTTAACGCTGGAACTGGCATAAAAATTGGAGTTAAACGCCCAAACTGGCATAAAAGCTGGTGTTTAACTCCAGAAAAAGTCTCTACACATAAAAGCTTCAATGCTCGGCCCAAGCACACACCAAGTGGACCCCGGAAGTGGATTTTTACGTCATTTACTCATTTCTGTATACCCTAGGTTACTAGTTCACTATTAATAGGATCTTTTGACATTGTATCTGTACCTTATGACACTTTACACGTTTCTCATTGTATCTTCTACAGCATGAGTCTCTAAACCCCATGGTTGGGGGTAAGGAGCTCTGCTGTGTCTTGATGGATTAATGCAATTATTACTGTTTTTCATTCAATCATGCTTGCTTCCATTCTAAGATATCACTTGTTCTTAAACCTGATGAATGTGATGATCCGTGACACTCATCATCATTCTCAACTATGAACGTGTGCCTGACAACCACCTCCGTTCTACCTTAGATTGAGTAGATATCTCTTTGATTCTTTAATCGGAATCTTCGTGGTATAAGTTAGAATTGATGGCGGCATTCAAGAGAATCCGGAAGGTCTAAACCTTGTCTGTGGTATTCTGAGTAAGATTCAAGGATTGAATGACTGTGACGAGCTTCAAACTCCTGAGGGCTGGGCATTAGTGACAGACGCAAAAGAATCACTGGATTCTATTCCAACCTGATTGAGAACCGACAGATGATTAGCCGTGCTGTGACAGAGCACGTTGAACATTTTCACTGAGAGGATGGGAGGTAGCCACTGACAACGGTGAAACCCTACATACAGCTTGCCATGGAAGGAGCCTTGCGTGCTTGAAGAAGAAGACAGTAGGAAAGCAGAGGTTCAGAAGATAGAGCATCTCCAAAACCTCAACCTGTTCCCCATTACTGCAAAACAAGTACTTATTTCATGTTCTTTTACTTTTTACAATCAACCCTGATAATTATTGATATCCTGACTAAGAGTTACAAGATAACCATAGCTTGCTTCAAGCCGACAATCTCCGTGGGATCGACCCTTACTCACGTAAGGTATTACTTGGACGACCCAGTGCACTTGCTGGTTAGTTGTGCGGGATTGCAAAAGTGTGATTGCAATTTTGTGCACCAGTCCCCAAGCAATTGAAAACAAATAAGATAAAAAGAAGAGAATATGCAATGAATTCCAAAAACATCTATGCAGATTAGTATTAATTAGATGAGCGGGGCTTTTAGCTTTTTGCCTCTGAACAGTTTTGGCATCTCACTCTATCCTTTGAAATTCAGAATGATTGGCTTCTATAGGAACTCAGAATCCAGATAGTGTCATTGATTCTCCTAGTTAAGTATGATGATTCTTGAACACAGCTACTTTATGAGTCTTGGCTGTGGCCCAAAGCACTCTGTCTTTCAGTATTACCACCGGATACATACATGCCACAGACACATAACTGGGTGAACCTTTTCAGATTGTGACTCAGCTTTGCTAGAGTCCCCAATTAGAGGTGTCCAGGGTTCTTAAGCACTCTTTTTGCCTTGGATCACGACTTATATTTTTTTTCTTTTTCTTTTTCCCTTTTTTTCATTTTTTTTTGTATTCACTGCTTTTTCTTGCTTCAAAAATCATTTTTATGATTTTTCAGATTCTCAGTAACATGTCTCCTTTTTTCATCATTCTTTCAAGAGCCAACATTCATGAACAACAAATTCAAAAGACATATGCACTATTCAAGCATTCATTCAGAAGTCAAAGTATTGCCACCACATCAAAATAATTAATCTGTTATAAAATTCAAAATTCATGCAATTCTTCTCTTTTTCAATTAAGAATATTTTTCATTTAAAAAAGGTGATGGATTCATAGGACATTCATAACTTTAAGGCATAGACACTAAGACACTAATGATCATAAGACACAAACTTAGATAAACATAAGCATGAAAATTCGAAAAACAGAAAAAATAAAGAACAAGGAGATTAAAGAACGGGTCCACCTTAGTGATGGCGGCTTGTTCTTCCTCTTGAAGATCTTATGGAGTGCTTGGGCTCCTCAATATCTCTTCCTTGCATTTGTTGCTCCTCTCTCGTGACTCTTTGGTCTTCTCTAATTTCATGGAGGAGGATGGAATGTTCTTGGTGCTCCACCCTTAGTTGTCCCATGTTGGAACTCAATTCTCCTAGGGAGGTGTTGATTTGCTCCCAGTAGTTTTGTGGAGGAAAGTGCATCCCTTGAGGCATCTCAGGGATTTCATGATGAGTGGGATCTCTTGTTTGCTCCATCCTTTTCTTAGTGATGGGCTTGTCCTCATCAATGAGGATGTCTCCCTCTATGTTAATTCCAACTAAATTATAGAGGTGACAAATGAGATGAGGGAAGGCTAACCTTGCCAAGGTAGAGGACTTGTCTGCCACCTTATAAAGTTCTTGGGATATAACCTCATGAACTTCTACTTCCTCTCCAATCATGATGCTATGAATCATGATAGCCCGGTCTATAGTGACTTCGGACCGGTTGCTAGTGGGAATGATTGAGCGTTGGATAAACTCCAACCATCCCCTAACCACGGGCTTGAGGTCATGCCTTCTCAGTTGAACCGGCTTCCCTCTTGAATCTCTCTTCCATTGAGCGCCCTCTTCACAAATGTCTATGAGGACTTGGTCCAACCTTTGATCAAAGTTGACCCTTCTAGTGTAAGGGTGTTCATCTCCTTGCATCATGGGCAAGTTGAATGCCAACCTTACATTTTCTGGACTAAAATCTAAGCATTTCCCCCAAACCATTGTAAGCCAATTCTTTGGGTCCGGGTTCACACCTTGATCATGGTTCTTGGTGATCCATGCATTGGCATAGAACTCTTGAACCATTAAGATTCTGACTTGTTGAATGGGGTTGGTAAGAACTTCCCAACCTCTTCTTTGGATCTCATGTCGGATCTCTGGATATTCACTCTTTTTGAGTTTGAAAAGGACCTCGGGGATCACCTTCTTCATGGCCATAACTTCATAGAAGTGGTCTTAATGCACCTTTGAGATTAATCTCTCCATCTCCCATGACTTGGTGGTGGAAGCTTTTTCCTTCCCTTTCCTCTTTCTAGAGGTTTCTCCGGCCTTAGATGCCATAAATGGTTATGGAAAAACAAAAAGCAACGCTTTTATCACACCAAACTTAGAAAGTTTGCTCGTCCTCGAGCAAAAGAAGAGAGTAGAAGAAGAAGAAACAGAGGAGATGGAGGGGGCTTTGTGTGTTGGCTTAAGGGGGAGAAGTAGTGTGTAGGTTGTGTGAAAATGAAGGATTGAAGATGGGTTTATATAGGGGTGGAGAGAGGGGTAAGGTTCGGCCATTATGGGTGGGTTTGGGAGGGAAAGTGGTTTGAATTTGAATGGTGAGGTAAGTGGGGTTTTATGAAGGATGGATGTGAGTGGTGAAGAGAATGGTGGGATTTGATAGGTGAGGGATTTTTAGGGAAGAGGTGTTGAGGTGATTGGTGAATGAGTGAAGAAGAGAGAGAGTGGTGGGGTAGGTGGGGATCCTGTGGGGTCCACAGATCCTGAGGTGTCAAGGATAATTCATCCCTGCACCAAGTGACGAGCAAAAATGCTCCTTCTGCCAATCTTGGCGCTAAACACCGGGCTGGTGCCCATTTCTGGCGTTTAACGCCAGCCTCTTGCCCATTCCTGGCGTTAAACGCCAGTCTGGTGCCCCTTTATGGCGTTAAACGCCCAGAATGGTGCCAGACTGGGCGTTAAACGCCCATTTGCTGCCCTTACTGGCGTTTAAACGCCAGCAAGCTTTTCCTCCAGGGTGTGCTGTTTTTCTTTCTGTTTTTCATGCTGTTTTTGCTTTTTCAGTTGATTTTGTGACTTCCCATGATCATCAACCTATAAAAAAACATAAAATAACAAAGGAAAATTGATAAATATAACATTGGGTTGCCTCCCAACAAGCGCTTCTTTAATGTCAGTTGCTTGACAGTGGGCTCTCATGGAGCCTCACAGATGTTCAGAGCAATGTTGGAACCTCCCAGCACCAAACTTAGAGTTTGAATATGGGGGTTCAACACCAAACTTAGAATTTGGTTGTGGCCTCCCAACACCAAACTTAGAGTTTGACTGTGGGGGCTCTGTTTGACTCTGTTTTGAGAGAAGCTCTTCATGCTTCCTCTCCATGGTTACAGAGGGATATCCTTGAGCCTTAAACACAAAGGATTCTTCATTCACTTGAATGATTAATTCTCCTCTGTCAACATCAATCACAGCCTTTGCTGTGACTAGGAAGGGTCTGCCAAGGATGATGGATTCATCCATGCACTTCCCAGTCTCTAGGACTATGAAATTAGCAGGGATGTAATGGTCTTCAACTTTTACCAGAACATCCTCTACAAGTCCATAAGCTTGTTTTCTTGAATTTTCTGCCATCTCTAGTGAGATTCTTGCAGCTTGTACCTCAAAGATCCCTAGCTTCTCCATTACAAAGAGAGGCATGAGGTTTATGCTTGACCCTAGGTCACACAGAGCCTTCTCAAAGGTCATGGTGCCTATGATACAAGGTATTGAGAACTTTCCAGGGTCCTGTCTCTTTTAAGGTAATCTCTGCCTAGTCAAGTTATCCAGTTCTTTGGTGAGCAGAGGGGGTTCATCCTCCCAAGTCTCATTACCAAATAACTTGTCATTTAGCTTCATGATTGCTCCAAGGTACTTAGCAACTTGCTCTTCAGTGACATCTTCGTCCTCTTCAGAGGAAGAATACTCATCAGAGCTCATGAATGGCAGAAGTAATTCCAATGGAATCTCTATGGTCTCAGTGTGAGCCTCAGATTCCCATGGTTCCTCATTAGGGAACTCATTGGAGGCCAGTAGACGTCCATTGAGGTCTTCCTCATTGGCGATCACTGCCTCTTCCTCCTTTCCAAATTCGGCCATGTTGATGGCCTTGCACTCTCCTTTTGGATTCTCTTCTGTATTGCTTGGAAGAGTACTAGGAGGGAGTTCAATAACTTTCTTACTCAGCTGACCCACTTGTGCCTCCAAATTTCTAATGGAGGACCTTGTTTCAATCATGAAACTTTGAGTGGTTTTGATTAGATCAGAGACCATGGTTGCTAAGTCAGAGTGGCTCTGCTTAGAATTCTCTGTCTGTTGCTGAGAAGATGATGGAAAAGGCTTGCCATTGCTAAACCTGTTTCTTCCACCATTATTGTTGTTGAAACCTTGTTGAGGTCTCTGTTGATCCTTCCATGAGAGATTTGGATGATTTCTCCATGAAGGATTATAGGTGTTCCCATAGGGTTCTCCCATGTAATTCACCTCTTCCATTGAAGGGTTCTCAGGATCATAAGCTTCTTCTTCAGATAAAGCGTCCTTAGTACTATCTGGTGCAGCTTGCATTCCAAACAGACTTTGAGAAATCTTATTGACTTGCTGAGTCAATATTTTGTTCTGAGCCAATATGGCATTCAGAGTATCAATCTCAAGAACTTCTTTCTTTAGATTCGTCCCATTGTTCACAGGATTCCTTTCAGAAGTGTACATGAATTGGTTATTTGCAACCATTTCAATGAGTTCTTGAGCTTTGCAGGCGTCTTCTTCAGATGAAAAGATCCTCCAGCAGAGCTGTCCAATGACATCTTGGACAGTTCAGACAGACCATCATAGAAGATACCTATGATGCTCCATTCAGAAAGCATGTCAGAGGGACACTTTCTGATCAATTGTTTGTATCTTTCCCAAGCTTCATAGAGGGATTCACCTTCCTTCTGTCTGAAGGTTTGGACTTCCACTCTAAGCTTACTCAATTTTTGAGGTGGAAAGAACTTTGCCAAGAAGGCATTGACTAGCTTTTTCCAAGAGTTCAGGCTTTCTTTAGGTTGTGAGTCCAACCATATCCTAGCTCTGTCTCTTACAGCAAAAGGGAATAGCATAAGTCTGTAGACCTCAGGGTCAACCCCATTGGTCTTGACAGTGTCACAGATTTGCAAGAATTCAGCTAAAAACTGATGAGGATCTTCCAATGGAAGTCCATGGAACTTACAATTCTGTTGCATTAGAGAAACTAATTGAGGCTTAAGCTCAAAGTTGTTTGCTCCAATGGCAGGGATAGAGATGCTTCTCCCATAGAAGTCGGGAGTAGGTGCAGTAAAGTCACCCAGCACCTTCCTTGCATTGTTGGCATTGTTGTTGTTTTCGGCTGCCATGTCTTCTTCTTGTTTGAAGATTTCTGTTAGGTCCTCTATAGAGAGTTGTGCTTTAGCTTCTCTTAGCTTTCGCTTTAGGGTCCTTTCAGGTTCAGGGTCAGCCTCAACAAGAATGCTTTTGTCTTTGCTCCTGCTCATATGAAAGAGAAGAGAACAAGAAAATATGGAATCCTCTATGTCATAGTATAGAGATTCCTTGAAGTGTCAGAGGAAAAGAAGAATAGAAGGAGGAGGTAGAAGAATTCAAACTTATCAAGAGAGATAGAGTTCGAATTGTGCATTGAGGAGGAGTGTTAGTCCATAAATAGAAGGATGTGAGAAGAGGGGAAGAATTTTCGAAAATAAATTAAAAGATTTTAAAAGAATTTTGAAAATTGATTGATGATTTTCGAAAACTAAGAGTGGGAAAGAAATTAAGTGATTTTTGAAAAAGATTTTGAAATTAGAAATCAAAAAGATATGATTGAAAACTATTTTGAAAAAGATGTGATTAAAAAGATATGATTGAAAAGTTATGGTTTTAAAAAGATATGATTGAAAAGATATGATTGAAAAACAAATTAAAAAGATTTAATTTTGAAAATTAATGACTTGGCTAACAAGAAATTTAAAAGATATAATCCAGACATTAAACCTTTCTCAACAAAAAAGGCCACATACTTGAAATGTTGAATCAAATCATTAATTGTTAGCAAGTATTTTTGAAAAGTGGAAAGAAATTGATTTTGAAAATATATAATTGAAAAGATATGATTTGAAAAAGATTTGATTTTGAAAAATTTTGAAAACTTGAAA
Source organism: Arachis stenosperma (assembly GCF_014773155.1). Lineage (NCBI taxonomy): Eukaryota > Viridiplantae > Streptophyta > Magnoliopsida > Fabales > Fabaceae > Arachis > Arachis stenosperma. The sequence continues at coordinate 24,697,437 of NC_080382.1, read as the reverse complement.
AATTTGCATTAAAAACAAAATCTTCCCTCTTGTGCCATCCTGGCGTTAAACGCTCAGAATGGTATACATTCTGGCGTTTAACGCCCAAAATGCTACCCTTTTGGGCGTTAAACGCCCAGCCAGGTACCCTGGCTGGCATTTAAACGCCAGTTTTCCTTCTTCACTGGGCGTTTTGAACGCCCAGCTTTTTCTGTGTAATTCCTCTGCTGTATGTTCTGAATCTTCAATTTTCTGTATTATTGACTTGAAAAGACACAAAGAAAAAAAATTTTTTGAATTTTTAATGATGAGGAATAATCAAAATGCAACTAAAATCAAATAAACAATGCATGCAAAACACCAAACTTAGAAGTTTGTATACCACTAACAAATTGAGAATGCATATGAGAAACAACAAAACACTCAAGACAAGAAAATTTAAAGATCAGAGCAAGGAAATCATCAAGAACAACTTGAAGATCAATGAAGAACATAATGCATGTAATTTTCGAAATTTAGAGGAATAAAGACATGCAATTGACACCAAACTTAAAATTAGACACTAGACTCAAACAAAAAACATAAAAATATTTTTGATTTTAAGATTTTATAATTTTTTTTGGATTTTTTCAAAAATTCTATGGAAAACAAAATAAAGAGATTCAAAATTTTTAATAAGAATTCCAGGAATCATGCAATGTTAGTCTAAAGCTTTAGTCTAAAGAAATTAGACTTGGCTAGCCAAGCTTCAGCAGGACATTGCATTCAAGAGCTAAATTGATGAGAATCAATCAGCTTTGGTGATGATGAAAACATCACCTTGAAACTCTAGAATTCATTCTTAAAAATTCTGAAGAAAAATACCTAATCTAAGCAACAAGATGAACCGTTAGTTGTCCAAACTCAAACAATCCCCGACAACGGCGCCAAAAACTTGGTGCACGAAATTGTGATCATCAATGGCACCATCAACATGGTACGCTCAATTGCAATCTCAACTCTTTATCACAACTTCGCACAACTAACCAGCAAGTGCACTGGGTCGTCCAAGTAATAAACCTTACGCGAGTAAGGGTCGATCCCACGGAGATTGTTGGTATGAAGCAAGCTATGGTCATCTTGTAAATCTCAGTCAGGCGGATTCAAATGGTTATGGAGGATTAATGATTAAAAGATAAATAAAACATAAAATAAAGATAGAGATACTTATGTAATTCATTGGTGAGAATTTTAGATAAGCGTATGGAGATGCTTTGTCCCTTCCGTCTCTCTGCTTTCCTACTGTCTTCATCCAATCCTTCTTACTCCTTTCCATGGCAAGCTGTATGTTGGGCATCACCGTTGTCAGTGGCTACAGTCCCGTCCTCTCAGTGAAAATGTTCAACGCGCTCTGTCACAGCACGGCTATTCAGCTGTCGGTTCTCGATCATGTCGGAATAGAATCCATTGATTCTTTTGTGTCTGTCACTAACGCCCCACAATCGCGAGTTTGAAGCTCGTCACAGTCATTCAATCCTTGAATCCTACTCAGAATACCACAGACAAGGTTTAGACCTTCTGGATTCTCTTGAATGTCGCCATCAATTCTAGCTTATACCACGAAGATTCTGATTAAGGAATCCAAGAGATATCCACTCAATCTAAGGTAGAACGGAGGTGGTTGTCAGGCACACGTTCATAGGTGAGAATGATGATGAGTGTCACGGATCATCACATTCATCAAGTTGAAGAATAAGTGATATCTTAGAACAAGAATAAGCTGAATTGAATAGAAGAACAATAGTAATTGCATTAATACTCGAGGTACAGCAGAGCTCCACACCTTAATCTATGGTGTGTAGAAACTCCACCATTAAAATACATAAGAACAAGGTCTAGGCATGGCCGAATAGCCAGCCTCCAATGATCTAAGAACTAGACGTCCAAAAATGAAAATACAATAGCAAAAGGTCCTATTTGTGGAGAACTAGTAGCTTAGGGTTTACAAAGATGAGTAAATGACGTAAAAATCCACTTCCGGGCCCACTTGGTGTGTGCTTGGGCTGAGCATTGAAGCTTCCATGTGTAGAGACTTTTCTTGGAGTTAAACGCCAGCTTTTGTGCTAGTTTGGGCGTTTAACTCCCATTCTTGTGCTAGTTCCGGCGTTTAACGCCGGGCAGTCTTGAGCTGATTTGGAACGCCGGTTTGGGCCATCAAATCTCGGGCAAAGTATAGACTATTATACATTGCTGGAAAGCCCAGGATGTCTAATTTCCAACGCAATTAAGAGCGCGCCAATTGGGCTTCCATAGCTCCAGAAAATCCACTTCGAGTGCAGGGAGGTCAGAATCCAACAGCATCTGCAGTCCTTTTCAGCCTCTGAATCAGATTTTTGCTCAGGTCCCTCAATTTCAGCCAGAAAATACCTGAAATCACAGAAAAATACACAAACTCATAGTAAAGTCCAGAAAAGTAAATTTTAACTAAAAACTAATAAAAATATAATAAAAACTAACTAAAACATACTAAAAACAATGCCAAAAAGCGTATAAATTATCCGCTTATCAGGTCGCATAGAGGATAGGTTGGCAAAGGCTGTGGGACAACAGTGACTATTAGATTGAAAATCCCTTAAGTCGGATAACCCCTTTATGGAACTAAGAATGTATTATAATGCTATGCTTTGGGAAGTTCTAGGATTGTCTTTGGCTTTTTGGAACCTTATATCTTATCTATTGGACATTGTTACCATACTGAGAATCCCCAGTTCTCATACCATATATTATTATTGTCTTTCAGATGCAGGTCGCAACCTACCTCGGTGAGTTTTGCAGATGGTGACAGAGCGGAGGATGGCTCCAGTTTTACTTTTGTTTCTTTTGTTGTAGTTATCTGTCACTTTTGTATATTGTTGCCTTAGAGGCTTTTATTTTGAAAACTTTGAGAGATAGGACGTAGTTATTTTAACTTAAATACTCTATTATATCTTTTAACTAGCCAGCCTAAACTCCGCGATGAGTGACTAGTTTTCTTTTGATTATTTTGTGTGTGTGTGTGTGTGTGTGTGTGTGTATATAGTCTTTGATCTTCTGTTCTTCTTATCGGGCTTCTAATTTATAATACTTCCTTGGACTATATATTCTTGTATGAGCTTTAGAATTGTCGTGATGCTTTATCATCTTTGCTTTACGACTATAGGGTAAAGTTTAGTGTGCTAGGGTATTACATATGTTATTGACTTCTTTCTCTTTCACACACCCTCGCAGGTTCAAGCTTTCATTATAACACCTTCTTGCCAGTTTCTGATCTCCTCTCACAGTTGTTATTCCCTCAGGAATAGGGAACTTTATGCAGTGATAGAGAGTTAAGACTACTACTGCCAGTCGATTTAGTGTTGCCTGACCTAGCAGGGCATTGTAAGCAAATTTCACATTCACCATAATGTAGTCTATGCTTAGGGTTCTTGCTTTTGTGCCTTTACCAAAGGTGGTATAGAGAGAGATGAACCCTAGTGGTCAAATAGGAGTATCTCCCAAACCAAAGAGAGTATCTGAGTATGATCTCTAGTCCTTTTTCTCTATGCCTAGCTTATCAAATGCTAGTCTGAATAGAATATCAGCTGAACTCCCTTGATCTATCAAGGTTCTGTGAAGGTTTGCATTGGCGAGGATATTGTGATTACCAATAGGTGATCGTGCTCGAGCATCACTCCTCGTGTCTCTTCTTTGGTAAAGGTGATTGTAGGTAGGTCGGGTGTTTCATCAACTTTGCCGACCTGGTATACTTCATTTAAGTGCCTTTTCTGGGAATATTTTGTTATCCACCCCTCATGTGAATCCTTCAACAATTATGTGGACATGCCTTTCCAGGAGTTCGTTGAGGTTGGTCTCGCTTATCTTTGTATTCATCTCTCTTTTTTTTTGTTGTGATCATCTGTTCTCTGAGCTAGGAATCTGTCTAGCCAACTTTCTCTGACCAATTGTTCAATCACATTATTTAAATCATAACAATCATTGGAGGAATGGTCATACATCTTATAGTATTCACAATGTTTTGACTAATTTTGACCTTTCTTGCTTTTAATGTGTCTGGGAGGCGATATCTTCTCAATGTGACAGATTTCTTTGTACACATCGACAAGGGAGACTCGTACTGGGGTGTAAGAATGGTATCTTCGATGTCTGCCTGAGCTATACCCTTCTTTTTTCTTTGCCTCTTTTTCTTTACCCTAGGCTTGATATTGGTTGTTTTGTCCTGGGATGGATTTCCTTAGTCTTTTCGTTTCTTTCATGTTGATATATTTCTCTGTCTGTTCTTACACCTCATATAAAGATATTGGTTGTCTCTTTAATATGGATTGAAAGAACGTGCCTTCTCTGAGGTCGTTGACTAGTCCCATAATGACCACTACGATAGGTAGGTTCTGAATCTCCAAGCACGCTTTCTTGAACCTTTTTATATAGGCTCTTAGAGATTTTCCGACCTCTTGTTTTACTCCCAAGAGACTCGGAGCATACTTAGCCTTGTCTTTTTGGATAGAGAATCGGGTAAGAAAACTCCTTTTCCAAGTCATTGAAGCAAGTGACCGACCTGGATGGTAAGTTGTCGAACCACTTCATTGCCGCCTTGGTTAATGTAGTCGGAAAAGCTTTGCAGCGAGTAGCATCCGATGCGTCAGCCAAGTACATGCGACTCTTGAAATTGCTCAGATGGTGTCTTAGGTCGGCCATTCCATCATAGAGGTCCATGTATGGGAATTTAAAGTTTCTAGGAACCTTAGCTTGCATGATCTCTTCTGTGAATGGATCTTTACCTCCTAAAGGCATTTCCTCTCAAACAGCTCGGGATCTCTGACCTCCATCTTCTCGAGGATTTTTCCAGTTTTCTTTGTCGCATACCTCCCTTTGTAGAGCTCGTTCTTATTCACATTGTCATTGTAATTCATTCTCAACCTGCTCCAACTAACCTTGATGCCCGTGAACCAGTCCCACGAGCTCTGTAGGATCACTTTCTCCCAATCCCCCGAGTGATGGACTTCTGAGCTTATTCTTCGTCCTCCTTGATTTTTAAGGTGTGTATCTCTAGCAATACCATTCCCCTTGTCAGGCCGGGGAGGTATGACAATTACATGATCGCCGTTGTGTTTCTCTTCTTCATAGTCCTTTGAATCAGAAGTCGTGTATCCGTCTTTTGGAATGTCGTCTACCATCATACGATGATGATTACCAAGTCCCTAATAACAGCGTCAAAATTCTGGGAATTGCCTGAAACTGTGATTTGGGCTTGAACGTGAGGTCTAAGCTCCTTTTGAGATTGTGTCTGATGTTTTCTCTGCTGCTGAAGAGTCGTCGTCCGACATCTTAGTAAAGGTGGGGGTAGTATCTGCAAGGGACTCTAATGCTTAAGTTAGTAAAAATTTTAGGCAGATTTTTTTATGTAGATCAGAGTTTGAAGAATACCTAAGGGTAACAGGGTATTTATCATTGTAGGTAGTGGGCTAATAATAGGGGTGGCAAACGGACTAGCTAGCCCTGTCCTGCCCTACCAAAAGCCTACCATTTGGTGGGCTAGCCCACTCCATCCCACCTAATGAGGTGGTTCTAATTTTTACCCACCCTGCCTAATGGTGGATGGCGAGATAAACCCGCCAATTTTCTCTTGTTTTTTTTTTAATTATTAAACCACTAAATATTATAAAATATATATAATTTCACAAACATTTCAATAAACTTATAATTTCTAAAGACATAAAAAAATATAATTTCTAAATTCACAATAACTAAAGTCATTATAATTCTAAATATTTAATAAACACAATCATTAACCAAACTTTTATGTGCAATTAGAATCTAATTAATCATTGTCTAAATATCCAAAAAGTTTGAACTGACATTGTGCAATTATCCAAAATATATAATTAAACATTGTCCAAATATCTAATTAATCAAACATAGTTCAAATTATAACTTAAAACAAAACAGACAAAAATTTTAAATACAAACACAAAAGTAATGTTCTAAATTCAATTAATATGGGCCTGGGTATTTTTTCAAATTTAAAAAAATAAAATGGCGGCCAGTGGGTAAGCCTGCCCCGTCCTACCAAAACCCGTGGGTTAAGCGGTGCAAGTTAAGCGAACTTTTTTATTATTGCAGTCTCAAATTTCTAGCTCAACCCGCTTTTTTGGACGAGTTATGTCGGCCATCCTGGTGAGTTTCGTCCCGTTTTGCCACCCCTAGCTAATAACCACTTTATAAAATGATTCCATCTTTGATGGTACATAATTGTTCCCTTTTATTAGGAAGATTATTGAGATCTCATTTCTAAATGAGTAGAAGATACTCTAGGAGTTAATTACTACTGTAGGAGTTAGTTACTTATTTAAATAAGTGGGGTTAGACCCATGTCGCTGTGTCCGACCTCAAGTAATGTAGATCTGAAAATAGAGTATTGGTCTGGTTTTATTCATTTTGGGGTTAGCTAAGTTGTGGATTAGGATATGAACAATTATAAATTTCAAAATATTAATTTTCCTTATAAGATCATGCTTAGAATTATTAACTATAATTATAATGTAATTTTAGAATTTTACTCAAACAATTAATTTTAGGTTTTTTCCTTTTTAATTTTCATTTTTTCTTAAAAGAAATCTTTTCATAATTCCCAAAAATATGTTCTATAATTGTTGCTTGGCGATACATATATTCATCTCCATCTTCGTGCGAAGCGAGCCAAATTCGATTGTTTTTCCATTTGAGGAAAATGTTGAAAACCCAATAGTCAATCATAAAGATTGGCATGGAACATAGGGTTCCCATTGGATCAAACTAACATAAGTCATCGTTTCATTGACAGTTAAACGTTATAGTTATATGTCTCAATCAACTTGACTAAAATGATTTTTGAACACATGAGATGGGGCGTTCATCTAACTAGAAAACTTGTGTGGATTAACCAACAATGCAGTTTTTACACGCACGTCATGAGAAAGCGCTTTCCTTGCGTATGATGGAGAATTAAGAAAGCCGGAATATTAGAGTAAAATCCTGCTCTATAAGGATCCCGGGGTGAAGAAATAATCCAATAGGTTTCAATCGTAGTGTCCATACTTAGTTCTAATTGAGAAAAAATAAACAATGCGTCTTTGCTCTTATCAGGTTGACAAATGCATGAGAAATCAAGGTCTTTTCCTTTTTCTATTTCAAAATCCTTTGAAAGTTGAAAGAACAAAAACAAGACAAAAAAAAAATGCAACATATAGTGCACTCACTGCAAGGCTACAATCCCTCGTTAATTATAAAATGGGATGAAGACTAGAGAGAGTCCTAAAAATAGTACTAAACTATAATAATTACTTGGAGTTGTGGCCATGTCTTCAGTCTCAATAATATCAAATTGGATTCCACTGAAGGGCTCGGCAACTTCTCTTCTAAACACTACGGTAAGTTGTCTACTCTGATTTTTGCTTTGATTTCCTTGCGGCTGATGTTTGAGACGAACTTGTACACCTCCCAATGAATTTCAGAATCTCATCGATTATAATGACGGGAAATGCGACAGCCAAAACCAAAAGCCACTCATTCAAGCTCAGGGGCACAATACCAAATACTTTGGCCAAGAATGGCACGTACAAGATCAAAAAGTGCAAACCAAATGATACAGACATTGCCAAGAGTAGCCACGGGTTGACCCACGGGGGCATTGACAAAAGGCTTCCATCCTCAGAAAGAGCATTGAGGGAGTTGAACATTTCAATTGCTACCAACACCGAGAGCGATAGTGTCATAGCTTTCACCTTGCCAGTACGGAAATAATCACAGGGCCCATCAAAGGTAACAACTTGGTTACCAGCCGTGAAGGGGGAAGCAGTGAAGTTGGTCCAAGTGGGGCATTGACCCCAATTGGCAAGTTGGGAGTAAGTGACTAAAGTATGTCCATCCCCTGAAAGATCGATGCCCATGAAAGACCCACAAGTAAACCATATGATGAAGACACCAACTGTAGCTATCCCAACGTACATCCCAATTACCTTTGAAGCATAACAGCGGGAAGATTAGAATAAGTAATCAATATATTTTATCAACATTTGAAACATAATGCCTAGATTAGAGAGGGGACATAAAAGGAAAAGATACCAGATAGCGGAATAAGATCCACATGTTAATCAGTGAGTCATCACTGCGACGAGGAGGCTTCTTCATTATATCGTTATCAGGAGGATTAAATCCCAAAGCTGTTGCAGGGGGTCCATCGGTCACAAGATTGACCCACAGAAGCTGGACAGGTATCAGTCCTTCAGGAATACCTAATGCAGCCGTTAGAAATATAGACGCAACCTCTCCCATATTGGAAGAGATCATGTACCTGTATAAATCAGACACAAGGAAAGGATATTAGTTAGACTTTATCATTAGAGGGCCTTTCAAGTATATATAATTATATACGAAACAGAAGTAGAAAACTAGATATAGTCATATACGGCAAGTTTGTGTGTGTGTGTTCCCAAAAGCTGAGCAGAATAACTTTTTGAAAAATCTATTTTCAACATTTTAACTATATTATCCTACTCCCCCAAAAAATATAAAATAAATAATTATGAGTTCAAGTTAAAAATTTTCAAAAATCACTTTTTTGAGAACTGTAGCAAATGTGCTAAGATTCAGATTAAGATTCAGTATATGATTTTTCAGTATATGAAAAGCCATGCAACACTGTTTTAAGATTCAGATTAAGCCAAAATGGAAAATTACAATCATCACTCACTTAAAAATAAAGTGGCATCTAGAACTTGAAGTTCTAGTCATATATTCAAGAATTCTTTCAAATTGCCATCCCTTTAAAAGAAATGTGAAGGCGTAAGAAAGAAAAAGGCATTTCACCTGTACTAGTTCATTTGTTTTTAGAACTACAACTGTACAACACAAACAAAATTGAAAAAGGAAGTAATATCGCAAATTAACCTTCATTTTCTATACTGTTTAAGAAGTCATTAAATTAGACCATATGTCGCAATTGCCAACCATGGCACGGATCATTGATAGTTAAAAGCAACAAATGTCAATTATGAAGCAATCACTGCCTCTCATTAGTCATGAGCATCTAAGGAACAAACTGTTGTATATATAAAATTTTGTGCCTTCAACTCGATAAAAATTTGTATACCAAAAATTGAAAACAAGATAAAAGAAACAAAAAGAGAAATTTACTTACCTGATAAAAGCCTTCATGTTATTGTAGATTGATCTACCCTCTCCAACAGCAGCAACAATGGTACTAAAGTTGTCATCTGCCAACACCATATCTGAAGCTTCCTTTGCCACCTAGATTGGAATACCATGAAACAAGAGTGGTGAGTTTGCTAGATGCAAAATAAAATAATCAAATTAAATTTTATTTATTTTATTTTATTTTTATCGAATTTCAATAACTAGTCACAAAGGTCTCATCTAAAGCCCTATTTGGGGTACCATATAGTATAGGATAATCTCTAATGGTATAAGACTTAATAGTATAGCATACTGCTGGAAGTTAGTAATATTTTCGAATGTAAGTATGATACATGGCACATTCTGTATGACTACTGTATAATTTTATCCTAACTGATAATTGCTGTATAATAATTTAATAACTTTAAATAACCATGAGATAACAATTGATGGACCACAAGTTTATGCTATCAAACTTCATACAACGAAATTGAACAAGGCCCTAACAGACTAGGTTTGCGGACAACTTTACAAACCCATACATCTCAGGATTGCTAATCACTAATATTTACTATTTACCCCTTATCGAATGAGAAACATGGAGTGATCATAGTGAGAACATAATACCTCTGTTCCTGTAATACCCATAGCAACGCCAATGTCAGCAAGCTTCAATGCAGGTGCATCATTAACACCATCTCCAGTCATGGCCACCACCTCACCGTCCTCTTTGAGCAGCCTCACAATTTCTTGCTTGTGCCTGGGTTCAGCCCTTGAAAACAAAAGCCCACCAGCCTGTCTCAGATGAGCTTTCTTATCGCGCAGTTCCATAAAATCCTTCCCAGTTAAACTTTTTGAAGTAAGTTCTTCATTGGATTTAAATACACCTATTTCACGGCATATAGCTTCTGCAGTGTTCTTGTTGTCTCCAGTAATAACCATAACACGAATTCCAGCTGCTCTGCAGTCTTCGATGGCTTGGTGCACCTCTTCCCTAGGTGGATCCTATTTGTAAATGCAGCATTTAGTTTGACAAAGTTCACCAACCCAACCAGATATGATGAAAGTGAGAAAGAACAAAAAAATCTTAAAACTTACCCTCAACCCAACCAAGCCAACAAAAATAAGTTCACTTTCAATTGATGGATAGTTGGAAGGATTAAGCAAGAGCTGGTGAGCTGGATGATCGTCATTACCACTGTAGGTTGCAAAATCAGGTAGCTCATCTTTGTATGCAAATCCCAAACAACGTAAAGCACTAGTTGACATTTCATGTAGAGCTTGCAATACAAGCTTCCTAGCATTAGCATCCAGTTTCACAACAGAACCGTCACGCAACTGAATTTTAGTGCTTCTTTCCAACACATTCTCCACTGCACCCTATAAAAATTTGGTCTAAACATCAGTTTAAAATTCTCCCAACAGAAAAGAAAAGGAAATCAGAAAAAGAAACAACAAAAGTATGCTTGTGCTCATGTGTGCTACAGGAAATATGACTATAGCAGAAAAATGTGACAGTAGAGAAGGAGCCTAGACAAACATCCCATGCAACTTAATTTGGAAAATATCAATTCAAAAACAGGCCGCTGAAAAGAAGTCATATTACTATATTCATTAAAATTCATGTTTTGTAGACTAGCCTCTGGAAACATGCTCAAACGCTTTTTAGGAACCCAGGATTCCATTCTCGCATGTTCCATGGATTGCTGCACTTATTGCAACTGCGGAAACTGTCACATTCGACTGCCATTTAAATTATTTATACATGATGACACTGAGTAACTTTGCTTTACTTTCAGTATAAATAAAATTATTTCACACAGAAGTGCCTCACTCAGAAAAATATTTGCCCCAAGAAAAGAAGTCATCAATTTATTTTGAAGTAAACGAACAAAAGAAAAATAGCATATCATCTCTGTATGCAAAATTAAGCAGAATTGTGACCAATCATGTGATTAGATAACAAATTGATAGTAGTAAAGAAAAAAAAAAGAGGGGGGGGGGGGGGGGGGGGGTTGAATAATCTGAATACTCATTTTTAAGTAGAGAAGGCCACAATAACATATAATACCTTAACCAGAAGCGACTTTTTCCGTTCATTAGAGTCTACAATGACACCCATTGATTTTCTATCACGGTCAAACTCGAGGGTAGCAATCCGCCGTTCACGTTGAGACCACCATTCACAACAACCTAGATTAAAATTTGAAGGTCAAGCAAGCAAATTAGGTTAAGTTTGTCTCCATGCTCACCAATTACAATTACAATCTATATGTATATTGCCGTTCAAATACTTTACCCACACAGCACAGCGTAGTTACCAGATATAATCATCTTAAGAGAAAATGCATTACAACTTATGTAAAATACAACAATCTAAGTTATCATCACAAACAACAAATTAGGAAACTCCTTTTGAAAGTGGTTCAGTGTATTAAAATGAGGCATTAAACAACTGCACTGTTGCATTGAAGCAAACAATTTATGCCAGAGAGTTTTAACTTACGTAGTAAGCTACTCGTACTTGCTGAGTTTACATCCTTTGATCCTTTAGGAAGGCCCATCTTCTCTACCAGAACCTGGAATTCCAAGGGATAGCACAAAATTCGTCAAAACAGTTCTACTAGCTATAAGACTAACTTCATAAGGATGTTATAGAACTAAATGAACCAATCTGCGGGCCAATGATAGAATAGCTAAGTTGCTCAGTCTAAGATACCACTTTCAAAATGACCGTTAATCCAAATGTAAATCACAAATAGCACGCGACATGGGAAAATAGCTAAAGAACAAGTGGAGGGCGCACCTTCAAGGCCGCTTCTGTAGGCATTCCGTGAGCGACAAATTTATGATCCGACTGTGTGACACCAGCATCATTGCAGATGGCGGCTATTTTCGCTATCGTCTGAAGATTAGCATCCATATCACCAGCTGGCCAGTTCTCTATTTTACCACCTGCTGGATTGTACGTAGTTCCATCCACTTTGAATGCTCGCAACGTGTCTACATTATGGCCAATAGCTACCAGTTTGGTCACTGACATCTGGTTAGTGGTCAATGTACCAGTCTTATCTGAACAAATCACAGTTGTACAACCCAGAGTTTCCACACTAGGTAGCTTCCGAACCAAGGCATTCTTCTGCGCCATCTTGCGAGTGCCCAAAGCCAGACAAGTTGTGATGACCGCAGGCAAACCCTCCGGAATAGCAGCAACAGCCAATGCCACAGCAATCTCAAAGTAATACGTACACTTCTCAAATGAGAACTTGAAATTCTTGGGCCACCCATCCACATATTCCCAGGAAAGGAAGTACTTAACATTGATGAGCCAAACAAGAATACAAATTAACCCAATTATCATAGTCAGCGTCTCTCCAAATTCATTGAGCTTCTTCTTCAAGGGAGTATCCTCCTCACTCTGCGAGGCCACGTGTATCTGCTGATGCACCTTCCCAATCTCAGTCTCCATTCCAATCTGAGTAACCAAGCAGATGCAATTCCCATTAACAACAGTCGTCCCGGCAAAAACCATGCACCTCTTACCTTGGATATCGGCATCCTCATCCACAGGCTTGTTGCTCTTGTTCACTGCTTCACTCTCACCGGTCAAAGATCCCTGCTCCAACCTCAAAGTGGAACTGATCAATTCAACAACCCTCATATCCGCGGGAACCTTATCCCCAACTTTAAGCTCCACAATATCACCGGGAACAAGATCCCTCGCCGGCAAGCTAGCGATTTTCTTGTTGTCACGGATGACAGAGGCGTGCTCCGATTGGATCTCCTTCAAGGCTTCTAGAGCCTTCTCCGCATTGCTCTCTTGCCAAACCCCAACCACGGCGTTCACAATCAGAATCAAGAAGATCACCAGGGGCTCCACGAAGGCCGTGATATCCTTCTCGCCGCTATGCTCGCCGTCGTACCAGGCAAGCACGAAGGAAATGATGGCGGCGCCGAGGAGGATCCGAACCAAGGTGTCGTTGAACTGCTCCAAGATCAAACTCCAGATGGATTGACCCTCGTGCTTCTCGAGCTCGTTGGAACCATAGATCCGTCTCCGATTCTCAACTTCTTCACTGCTTAATCCAGTTTTCACGCTCACCTTGAAGTGTTCCTCGCACTCTCGAACGTCCTTAGCCCACGCCTTGAACGTGTCGCGATCCGAAGAATCATCAGAACTCTTCTTCTCTTGCCTCCCATAATCTTGGCCTCCCTTCCCCATTCAGATCCGAGAAATCAAAACCTGGAGAAATCAATCTAACAATTGTTTCTCCCAATTATCAGTACGAAGCTATCGAATCAGCCGTTAGATTGTGTACTAATCCGAAACCCTAATTTGAAAAAAATATAGAAAAAAAAAAACTATGCACAATTATCGAACAACGAGAGAGTTTGTACTTTGTAGGAAAAATTCGATAAATCGCGACAAAGTGTAAGTGAAGCAAGTAAGCGGTTGTGAGGTGAGTTATGATTTTCTGAACTGAAGGTTGGGTTGGAAGAGAAAGAAGGGAAGGGAGTGTTGGGTTCTTTCTTCCTTCTTGTGAAAACTGAAAAGGGTAGAGAGAAAAAGGGAAAGCGTGAAAGAGAAAGATTCAACAATTGAAAGGCTCACGCATTAGTAGAACGTGCTCGTTTGTTTTTTATTTTTTATTTTTTCTCTTTCCAGTAACTAACCAAAGTTACGTACATACAAGTGTATTTGTTGCGGCCGTGGCTCATGATCTAAATCCTAAGCATCTAATCAAGAATTAATTAAAGTATGATTAGAAATTTCTTGGTACGTTCCTGCGATACTAATATTTTTTTTATTAAACCAGCGGAATTTTTTTATATAAACATTTTAAATATTTTATTTATTGATATGGGTAATTTAGACACAAATTTTTTAACAAATATTATAGGTATATACATGATACATGAAAGTTGTTAAGTTGATATATTTCACATATAGTCATAACTAATTTATTTACACTATAACTAAAATATAAATATTTGTAAGTATAAAAATATAATTTTTATAAATATAAAAATATAATTTTTAAAAATAATAAAATAGTATTAATAATTTAATTTTGACAAATTTAAAAATTAAAAATTGATATATTTTATTATTATGTAAATTCATTTTAATTAATTTATATCTCACCTATATTTTAAATTTTAAACTGAGAACTTTCTCATATTATTTATACTAAACTTTTTAAAACGATTTCAAATAATAATGAAAGGTTTTAACCTTTTAAATTAGTAGACGTATAATTTAAGTAAAAATAGAATATATGAATTTACGTAAAAGTAGTAATTCTAAATCATCCATTTAAATATATGATTGTTCTATAAAGTATAAACCAACATATTTAGATTAGTACTTAGAAAAAAAACAATAAAAAATTTTAAAAATTTTGTTATATTAAAAATTTTAAATTTAAATTATATATCAATATCATACAAATTTTGTTTATCAAAATTTTTAAATTTTTTTATGTTTTTTACTTTTTGAGGACTAATTTAAATGTGCTGATTTTTAAAAAATTGTCAATTTTAAATTATGTGTTGCTGTTTTTTAGAAAGTTAGTTGTATTCATTATTATTACTTGATAAATAAAGTCTAAAATTTTGTTAATGTACAGCTGAGTTGGCTCTTTTCTATTGGTTGTGTGGTCTCAATCGTGCCTTCCTATTGGTTGGATACACTGTTTAAGTGTGTAGTGTGTACGTGTATTGCGTACTCCCTCTTCTTGGTTCCATATGGTGTTTATTTATTTTTTTTTTTTAAAAGTTTGAAGCAAGCTGTTATATTCTCAGTATTCTTAGCGAGCAGTTTAAAACTTTTAATTTTAGTTTAATATTATATTTTTAATCAATATTTTTAAATATTAATAATTAATTATTAACTATAAATAATAAATTATATATAGCATTACTTTTATTTTTTTGGGCGTTTACTTTATTTGGCCAAATTTATTTGTTATAAATGAAGTTGCAGGCCTCAAGGTTTCTACTGACTATTGAGAATGCTTTTAGCTGAAATTCTAGAACCTTCATTACGGTTATTTTTGGAATTGCTTTTCTTTATTTTTTAAAATTAATTTTATAAGATATTGTATTTTACATGAATTAATAAAATTAAAAAAACAATGAAAATTTTTTTATATAATTTGAAATCATATTTTATAAGATTAAATTTTCAATAAAAATAAAGAATCTATTCATTCTTTATATCCAATCATTTATTCTTTTTTATGCTATCATTCAAGAAAATTATGTACGTAAAAGTTTTGAACATTAATTTTTAACAATATATAATCAATAATTTATTTTTATTATTTTTAATAAAAAGGTATGTGATTAGTCTTATTTTTCTTATATTAACTATATGTTTGAATACCAAATTATTAGACATGTAGTTTCATTTGCTTTAATTATTAGCAAACAATAAATTATGATCATGATCAAATCAAAGTTTGATATAAAAACGACCAAATAAACACGATCTGAATCTTCATTGGAAAACAGCTTAGAAACCGTTAATATAATACAATGTGCAATTATACGAATATCAATAAAAAAATTGCCTTGTCTTAATTCTTAAATCTTAATCTTAGTGCTGGGCTTTGAGGAGTATTATTTTATTATTTATTGAAGAGAAGAAAACTCTAGGAAAGGAGGAAGGGGCAGTTTTGATGTGAGGTTTCGCGGAATGTTCTTAATCACGCAAATCCATGGGTGGCCCGCAAAGTCAAAGTTGTAGCACAGTACTCCGGGTTTCATACATCTGGGTAGATTTGAGAAATCAGTAAACTAACACTCAAGAGAAAATCCTAAAACACTCTTGACAATTATTTAAAAGATAATAAAATTTTTGACAAAAAAATATTTAATTTAATTTTTGAATTTTATTTTTATGGGATTGATTAATTTTTGTACCAAAAAATATGAATGTTATTTTTTTTTTACATAGGAATTAATCAATTCCAAAAAAATATCAGAAGATGAATTGAATATTTTTTTTCTTAGAGATTTCGTTGTCCTTTCGAGATAATTGTCAGAGTCAGATAGAATATCCACTCTAAAATTAATTATTTTTATTTATTTGTGCTTTACGAGATCAAATATGAAGGAGACGGCTATAATAAATAAACGAATAAATAGAGAAAAAATTCGTAAATATTAAAATATATTTTAAATATTATTTTTAATGGATAAAATGTAAAAATTTAATATTTACGAATTTTATATATATTTTTATCTATTAAATTTTTTTTAAGATACACTTTAATATTTACCAATTTTTTTGTTATTCATTCTAAATTTTTTTTGTTTATTTTTATTTGTTTATTTTAAGAAAAAGATATGCTAAAAAAATATGTAAATGAATATTTAACAAATAATGTTGAGTAAAAACTTTAGAGTAATACTATACGTATAAGTTTTTTTCGCAACTAAATATAATCAAATTGGTCTAATATCTACAAAAAAATATTTTTATTATTCTCGTTTATCCATTTATCCAAATTTTATTATTTAATTTAGTTAGACTTATTCACAAAAAGATTTGTACCGCATAATATTATCATATTTTTATATTTTATAAAAAGATTTGATATGACCGTTACATCCCAATCAAAAAGCTATAAATCGGCTTTACACGTTATAACTCAGCTCCAGACGTTATAATTCGTTCAAACGCTATAAATTGGATTCGCACAAAAACGTATACTATACATTCTTATATGATATTATTACTCTTCAATGAAAATAAATTGCTAAAAGCATAACTGCTAATGCCTAACCACACATATAAAAAGGTCGGACATTTCATCTTTAGGATATACGAATATACATTGAACTAACTTAAGTATTGGAGTGTCTATTGCAAGTACTCTTCCCATTTGCTCTTTCCACAACAAGATACACTCTCTGGACGTAAAGTTCGGACGCTCAGGCAATAAGCTCGAAGTCTAGATAAAAAGCTCAGAGTTGGCTGTCAAGCAGACGAGTTACACTCCGTCCATCCGTGCAAGAACAGTTGGTGCCCATCGTAGGGCCCGAGAAATAAAACCCTTTATACCCTTTTCTTGACCCCAAAATTTTCTTACCCATCCATGGCTAATCAACCTCCACCAACGCCCTCCGAACTCCTTCGGATGGTAACTGAGCTACAGCAGGCTAATCAGCGCATGCTGGAGAAAAATCACATAATAGCAAATCAAATAGGCAAGTTGACTAATGCTCGGATTGAAAATAATGAAATTCACAATGAACGAGTGGAAGATGAGGAGTACGAATCTGATCCAACGCATGTTTCTAAAACTCAGTGAAATGAGGAAGGTCGGCAAGACGACGAAGAAAATGAACTCGACAATGTTTTTGGATCATTCACTGCTGATATCATGAATTTTCAAATGCCCAGGAGGTTCACTTTGCCAACGACCTTAACTTCTTATGATGGGTTAGGTGACCCAAAGAAGCATATTAAAAAATTTCGATCTATAATGATAGTAAATGGTGCTTCTGACCCGGTCTTGTGTCGTTGTTTTTCTACTTTTTTAGACGGTCCTGCACTTGATTAGTTTTGTTCTTTGCCTGCAGACTCTATTTCTCATTTTTAGGAACCCGCAACACTTTATAAAGATCACTTTGCTGCTTCTTCCATTTACCTGCATGATTCTGATTACCTGGATACAATCAAATAAGGTCAAAATGAAAGCTTGGAGGACTATATCACCCACTTTACAAAGGTCGCCATCACCATACCCGATCTTCACCCCGAAGTGCATCTATATGCCATCAAGAGTAGACTCCGACCAGAAAAATTCCAAGAAGCAATCATGGTTGCCAAGCTGAAGACACTGGCCGAGTTCTGTGAGAAGACTAACGGTCAAATGGATATTGAGGCACTCTGCCAAGCTCGAAAATCAGAAAAAACCCACACAAACAAAGACGAGGATAAAGCTCGAGACAATAAGAAGGCTTTCAAGTTAACTCGCCGTTATGACTCATATACACTATTTAATGCAAAAAGAGATAACATAATCAAAGAAATCCTAAATTCAAAGCTCATTAAGCATCTCCGGAAGGCCGGCAATTATCAAGACACAAAGAACGTGGATAAATTAAATCCAAATATTGCACCTTTCACCAAAAGTATGGGCACACTACTGATGAGTGTTTGATTGCCAACGATCTACTAGAGCGACTAGCTCGGCAAGACCACCTAGACAAATATATTAGCGTTCACATACAAAAACGTGCTACATCTTTTGCCGACCACACCCCTGCAAGGCAATATTCCCGAGACAAGGAAAAAATGACTCATAATCATCCTGATCAACCACGAGGAGTTATTAACTATATTTCTGGAGGTTTTGTAGGTGGCAGAGCAACAAGCTCAGCTTGAAAGCGTACATACCGAGCCATGCTCTCGGTAGAAGGCACTTCGAATACAACCTAAGCACTTCCCCATTTTCCACAGATGACATTCCAAACATTTGATTTCAATGCAAACAACACAAATCTAGATGACCCGGTTGTCATTTCTATCCAGCTAGGGGACCTTTTGGTACACAAAGTATTGCTAGATTTCAGAAGTAGTGCAGACGTTCTATTTTATTCTACATTTCAGAAAATGAAGCTGAGCAATAATATACTCCAGCCATCCTGGAGACTTGGTAGGATTCTCAAGTGAACGTGTTGACAAACCCTAATTTGACGGTTTGTTTTGTATTGAATTTAGAGTGTTTTGATAACCTTTTGTCACATTTAGCCTATGAATTAGCATGGTTTTGTTATCTCTCCCATATTTGTGCTTAAGTGTAAAAACATGCTTTTTAAGCCTTATTTTGATGAATTTTAGTTTCTCTTTGATTCCATAAGATGCCTTGATGTGTTTGCTAGTAATTCCAGGATTGGAATAGGTTAGGCATGGATCAAAGGAAGCAAGGAAGGAAGCATACAAGTGGAGAGAAGCACAAAAAGCCAAAGAATTGATTTCGACCAAGCACGCGTACGCGCACAAGGCGCTCGCGCGCACATCGCGAAACAGGCCAAGGACGCACACGCGCACCGTGCGCGTACGCGCCGATGATGGCACATGACCTCACTAATGCACACGTGCCTGGCGATTTGAGAGGGTTCTGAACCCATTTTGGCGCTAAATGCTAAGGAAGAGGAATATAAGGATGAAGGATTAAGGGGATGGGGGAAGGAATCAATTAAAAAAGAATACACACTCATTAGGATTAGTTTAGAGTTAGTTTCTAGAGAGAGAAGCTCTCACTTCTCTCTAGAATTAGGATTAAGTTTAGTTCAATAATTTTAGATCGAGATTTTAATCTTTTACTTTTCTTCTACCTCTACCTCTCAATTCCTTGTTGTTACATTCATCTTCCTTTATTCTTTTGTTGTAATTTCCTTATTGTTGTTCTTAGATTTTGTTATAGATCCACTTTTGTTCCTTCTACTCTCTTTCAATTCAATAAAGGTAAATCATAATAATTGTGTTCTTTTTTTTTTATTTGTGTTGTTAATTCCTTCCAATAATTGTTGTTTGATTTTGCTCTTGTTGTTGATTTACTATGTTTTCCTTTTATGCCTACCAAGTGTTTGATAAAATGTTTGGTTGGATTTTAGTGTAGGTTTTGTTCCTCTTGGCCTAGGTAGAGTAATTAGTGACTCTTGAGTTATCTAATTCCCTTGTTGATTGATAATTAGAAGTTGCTAATTGATTTGAATGCCTCTAAAGCTAGTCTTTCCTTTAGAAGTTGATTAGGACTTGAGGAATCAAATTGATTCATCCACTTGACTTTCCTCTATGGTTAGAGGTTAACTAAGTGGGAACAATACACAATTCTCATCACAATTGAGAAGGATAACTAGGATAGGACTTCTAGTTCTCATATCTTGCCAAGAGTTTTATTAGTTGTTAGTTCATTTTCTTTGCCATTTATAATTCTTGTCTATAATCTCAAAAACCCCAAAATAACTCACAACCAATAACAAGACACTTCATTGTAATTCCTAGGGAGAACGACCCGAGGTCTAAATACTTCGGTTTATAAATTTTAGAGGGTTTGTACTAGTGACAAACAACTTTTTGTATGAAAGGATTATTGTTTGGTTTAGAAACTATACTTTAAAACGAGATTTCATTAGTGAAATTCTAAACCGTCAAAAATCCAATCATCACGTGTCCCAGTATTGGGATCTGTGTGGTTCCAGACTAGACTGGGTGAGTATCCCTTGTCTAAAACTTCTGACGTTCAATATTTCGTTGTCGATTGGTTTAGTCCTTATAATTTAATCCTTGGCCGACCTTTTTTAAATAAGTTTGGTGCTATAGTATCTACAATTCATATATGTATTAAGTTTTCTATGCAGGAAGACCTTATCGCAACCATTCACAGTGACCACCGTGAAGCTCGTCAATACTACAACATTAGTCTCAAATTGCCAAACCAAGCTATAGGAGCCCAAGTGAACAATGTCCATAATTCTAACGAGCCCCCTACACTCGCAGACCTTGACCCAAGGGTCGAGCTTCTTGAGCGACCAACACCAATGGCGCAACTACAAAAAGAATATTTCAATGATGACTCTAACAAATTTACATAGGTACAACTTTGGGCTCGGAGGAAAAAAGTTCAATTCAACAATTCCTACAACAATATGTCGATGATGTGCCAGGGATTGATCCATCGATCATTTCTCACAAGTTGGCACTCAATCCATCTGCCCAACCTATAGCCCACAAAAAACGAAACATCGGCCTTGAGAAAAAGCAAGCGTCCTTAGAAGAAACAAAAAGCTCATCAGTGTTGGTTTTATACAGGAAATCAGGTTCACAACATGGCTAGCCAACGTGGTAATCGTAAAAAAACACAACGGTAAATGGCATATGTGCGTTGATTTCACCAATCTCAACAAAGCATGCCTAAAAGATGCTTATCCTTTACCATCCATTGATTCTATAGCTGACAATACTTCTGGCTATAAGACATTAAGTTTTATGGACGCATGTTTTGGTTACAATCAGATTTTAATGTATCCTTCTAATCAAAATAAAACTGACTTTATTACTTACTACGATAACTATTGCTATAAGGTTATGCCTTTTGGACTTAAAAATGCAGGAGCAATATATCAGCGCCTTATGAACAAGGTGTTTGTAAATCAAATCGACAGAAATATGGAAGTGTATGTTGACGATATGGTTGCAAAGACAAAGCTTAGCAACAATCATATAGACGACCTTATGGAAATCTTTAATCAAATTAGACGCTACAACATGCGACTCAACCCCGAAAAATGTGCCTTTAGTGTACAAGGAGGCAAGTTTTTAGGGTTCCTGCTTACAAACCAAGGTATAGAAGCCAATTCTGAGAAACACCAAGCTGTGCTGGACATGACAAGTCCAAAGACAATTAAGGAAGTCCAACGGTTAATAGAGAGACTTGCTGTCATATCTAGATTTTTACTATGCTTAGCATCTAAATCTTCTTGCTTTTTCCAAACTTTGAAAAAGAAAAACAATTTTACCTGGACTGATGAATGTGAAAAAGCTTTTTCAAATCTAAAGAATATACTTTTAAAACCCCAATTTTACAAAAAACCTGTTCAGAGGGAAGAGCTTTATCTTTACCTATCAGTTATTGACTGGGCTGTATGCTCTGTTCTTGTTACAGAAAGAGAAAAAGAGCAGCGATCAATTAATTTCATAAGCAAATCATTACAGAATGCCGAACTTCACTATCCAAAGATAGAGAAGCTAGCTCTTGCTTTGATATTCTCGACTAGACGCCTCCAACCATATTTCCAAAGCCAAATTGTAAATGTTAGAACTAACCAACCACTTCGGCAAGTCCTCCATAAACCGGAACTATTTGGCCGACTTATCAAGTGGTCAGTTGAGCTCTCCGAATTCGACATCAAGTACCAAAGCCGAGGGCCAATCAAGTCACAATACCTAGCAAATTTTATTGCCGAGTCTACCGTTCCAACTTCGGAAAAACATTCAACGGAATGGACCCTTTATGTGGACGGAGCATCCAATCCCCAAGGTTGTGGCACTGAAGTCTTGCTTGAAGATGGTAACAAACTTGTCCTTGAACATTCTTTACATCTTTCTTTCAAGGCAAGCAACAACCAGACAGAGAACAAGGCTCTAATTTCCGGTCTAACGCTAGCAACTGATCTCCACGTCTTAGAACTCAAGATATATTGCGACTCTTTATTAGTCGTACAACAGGTAAATGACCTCTTTCAAGTCAAAGACCCTTTGTTGGCAAAATATTTAACTATTGTCAAATTACTCATTTCAAAATTTACAAAATTTGAAATTCATCACATACCTAGATGTTGAGTTAAGAAATTAACTAAATTAATTAGTGATGACAAACATTATTTTTGGCAAAATAAATAATTAGTGTTGATAAATTAATAGTTGTATGTTACTAATTAGTTTTTAAATGTTGCAGGCCATAATTCAAATTTAGGTAGCCCAATTGGTACAAAATAAAATATCAAGGCTGGTGGGCTGGTTAAACAAGCAAAGCCCAAAAGAAACAAAGCCAAAATCAAACGAGTTGCCTAATGGATATCTGATCCAAGCCCGAGTTGATTTCAATTTCCTCCAACTTGATCTCATATCACAAGCAACGTTCACCTCTATGTGTGAGTCAGAAACTCAGAAAAGTGAGAAAGAGAGAAAGAGCGTCTTCCCTAAGCAAATCACCAAAGAAGCAAGAAAGAGAGAGATTATGCTTGAAAGGCAGATGTCAAATCAGTGAGATCAAACCAAATCAAGCTTAAGAAAAGATTAAAGGTAACCCATTTCCTCTTACATGCATCAGATCTTCTTCTCTTCTTCCCAACTCTCTGCAAGTCCGAAAATGGCATACAAGGGAAAGTTACTTTCTGCCCTAATCTGATGTGTATCTACAGTCACAAGTGATTCTTGGGGACCAAGTAGCTTCTCAATGGTTCAGATTCGGTTGACCATTGGAAAAATTTTGTGGTTGCTGTATTATGGCTTTCAGTCAAGATAGAGAATTCAAAAGCAAAGTTTCTATTCTGATGCTTAATGAGAAAAAGTGAACGGCTGGGTTGGTGAAGCTTAGTGCTCAAGAAGTTGACCTAGGGTGAGCAACCAAGGAACATGCAAGGAGATAAAAAGAAGCTTTCTGCTCATTCAGAACCAAGGAGAAAAAACCAGAATTGAGTGAGTTATGTTCTGCAAAGAAGTTCCTCTACTTGGATAATGCTTTCTTTCAAAGAAGCATTCGGCCAATACTGAAGAACTATATCTGAGGTTTGCAAATCTGGTTTTGCACATAGCAAAGAGGCTGCTGATGAAGTCAATCTCCTTCATGTTTTACAGATTGTGATGTATTTTTCTATGTTTATCTTTCTGTAATTTCTTGTGAGAAAAGGCGTAAGTGAGAAAGCTCAAGTAAAAGCCATGAGTGGAAAAAGGCTAAGTGATACACTTGAGAGAAAAGCCTAGAGTTATTTCAGATTTCTTTAGGTTGGTTAAGTGTCTTGTATCTTGTACCTGTTAGGTATCCCTTTCTTAGTTGGGTTAGCACTAAGAGTGAAGAGTTAGGTATTAGCATAGCCAATGTCAAGTTAGGTTAGAACTTGAGTGTGAAATTGGTGTATGTAATACTTTTAACTATAGTGGAAATTCCTCCATTGTTGTGGAGGAGACTGGACGTAGGTTGCATAGCACAAGGCAACCGAACCAGGATATATGCTGGTGTTAGCTTTTCTCTTCTCTGCTGTGTTCTGTTTTCTGATATTCATAAGACAAAAATAAATTGTCTCATAAATTTTCGCTGCTGAGTACAAACAGAAGCAGAATTGAAAGTTTTTTTTAAAAAGGGTCATAACAGCAACTTAAAAGGAAGGCATAGATTCAACCCCCTTCTCTAAGCCTACCACAACCTTCACTAGAGAACACAATCACTGAGTTGGCATTTTGTCAAAGCTTGCAAGCACACAATCACATACTTCTTCTCTTTATTAATCTACTTTATTTAAACCAAGTATCGATTTAACCGAGGTTTTAAGTGTCATTCAAGAAAAGGATTGGCGGAGGCCTTATATAGAATACCTCGAGACTAGAAACATTCCCCAAAGAATTGATAATGTTCAGAAATTTCGACGACAAGAATCTTTCTTCACCATTTTCAATAATCTTCTATATAGACGAGGTTTTTCTCGTCCTCTATTAAAATGTCTCTCCAGGTCCGAAGCTGACCTAGCTATAGCAGAAGCACATAAAGGTATTTGTGGCATTCATGTCAGAGCTCGAAGCTTATCCTCTAAAATAATTTGTGCCGGATTTTTCTGGCCGACCTTGTAGCAAGACTGCTGTGACAAAGTCAAGGCTTGCCCTAATTGCTAAAAGCACTCCCGAATTATACACACTTCGGCCGAGGAATTTTATTATTCTGAAGTAAGTTGGCATTTTAATCAATGGAGACTTGATATACTCGGCCCTTTCCCTTTAACACCAGGACAGGTAAAGTTTCTAATTAAGGATGGAAGGGTTAGGGACCGAAACTAAAGAGTTGAGTTAGTGAAATTATGGAAAATGAATAAGAGTGAGATGAGGTATAATGAGGATTGATATGATGATGGATTATGATGAAAAATGAATGATGATGAATTAACTTGATTACCAAGAAAGGTGAATTGAGATGAGATTGATAATGAGAATCATAATGATTATGAGATTGATATTGAACATGATTCTAATTATGATACACCTACCTGGGTAGATGCAGTTACATTGATCCACTTTCTCCGGGTTTGGTTTGAATCTCCTGGTGTAGATGCAATGGTTTGCCCCCACTTGTTCCCGGTTGAGAATGATTTGAGATTTATGAAATTATATGAGTTTCAGATTTCCTTGGGTAGATGTAGCGGGTCAGCTCCACTTGCTTCAGGTTGAGATCCGAGATTCTGTTGACCCTGCGTCATAAGTGTGGCTAGACAGTTATACCTTTCCGGATGAGCTCTCTCCCATGGATATATATATATATATATATATATATATATATATATATATATATATATATATATATATATATATATATTGAATGATTATGATTTTTGAGCTTGGGGATCTGCGCATGCAGGGACTGTCCAATGGTTAGCTACCAAGATATGTCGGGTTGGCTATATAACCGACATATGATATCATCGGTCATACGGCAGTCATACATCATTTGTATGTATTTGATTTATTTAGGTTTGCTTATTTGTATTGGTTTGCCTAATTGTATATGCTATACTATGTGACTATGTGCTATTTGCCTTACTTGAATCTACTTGTGTATTACTTGTCTGCATTGCTTGTTTTTGTACAACTGAGAGGTCCTCATGCTGGTGTTGGTTGACGCTGAGGGCTGTCCTTGTTGAAATAAAATGATGAGTTAATTGATTAAAAATGATGAATATTGAATGAGATGATTTGAGCTCCCTGGGTAGATGCATTAAAGTGATTTCACTTGCTCCAGGTGAAGATATGAGTTATTGATATAGAATTACTGAGACAAAATAGCTGGTGTTGGTTCTGTTTATGGTTCTGGTTATGTTATGTTGGAGAGTTGAAAAGTTGGGAAAGATGAGAAATATGAATTAGATTTAGTATTCCCTTATGATATATGCCTATTTATGGATTAGTGAGGACCTAAGATGAATATTTGATAAAAGGAAGCTTAAGATGCTTAGTGAGTTCCTATTATAGTGCATTGTATTTATTTGGCACTTTTACCGTACGGGGAACCTATGGGTCGAGAGTTCTCATTCCGTATATATCTCTTTGATGTATATTTTAGGAGAGATAGAAAATATTGTTGTCAAACTGATTTCATTCTATACCTTAGCTGGCCTAAACTTTGCAGGTCGCGACTAGTGACAATTACTTATGTTATATACTTATATCCTGTCTTTATCTTATTCTCCTTTAATGTGTTATCTTTATATTACTTTTCGGGTGCGCCTCATCTTCTGTCTATCGACACGTGAGTGTTCTGTTTCGCAATTTTATTTTACACCTTTTCAGGCATCTCGTTTAATACTTCCTTTCAACTTATATATATATATATGTTTATGTATTATAATCCACCTTGAGAGTCGTACCCCACCTTATTATCATTGACTTATGGCTCAAGCATAAGGATTTGAATATTAGGGTGTTACACTGGGCAAATGTAAAAATAGATAAACGAGATCGAACAAAAAGGATAACATATATACAGATCAGAGTTCTAAAGGATACAAAATATCAAGCTCCAGACTCGACCTGCAAAGCTAAAACCGCCTATATATATATATATATATATATATAAACAACCCAAAATATAAGACAAAACACTTGTTACTTCAGGACAACCTCTAAAAGGGATAAAATAGAATATATACAGTGGAGAATATATATACATATATACATAGCCTAAGTACAAAACATAACAATCCAAACTAAATCTTCGCTTGCACAGAGGATCTCTAGATGCTCAACGAGGTGCCTCTCGACCTGCATCTAAAAACAGCAAAATATGTATGGAATGAGAATCGGGGGTTCTCAATATGGTTAAAGTGCCCACACAGATAATATATAAGGTCCCGGGAAAGTCAAAGGCATTCTTAGAACTCCGACGACCCAAATCATACTTAAAGTCCATATTAAACCAGAAATTTTGGTAATCTTTCTAAGAGATTCTAATTCTAATAAAATTCTTCCTATTCACTTTTTGTCTCCTTCAAAATCTCCTAACCACCACATATAGAACAACCCTCATCACACCTCTGCCACATGAGGGATCTCTCATATGCACACACATACAATGCAAACAAGGAAAACACAATTATGGATAGCAAGTACAGTAGATAAGACATGTAGCAGTTAAGTATAGTTAAATAATTAGGCAATCCAAAACAAAACATGCAAATGCCATTGATGAGCGGATAATTTATATGCTTTTTGGCATTGTTTTTAGGTAGTTTTTAGTAAATTCAAGCTACTTTTAGGGATGTTTTCATTAGTTTTTATGTTAAATTCACATTTCTGGACTTTACTATGAGTTTGTGTGTTTTTCTGTGATTTCAGGTAATTTCTGGCTGAAATTGAGGGACTTGAGCAAAATTCTGAAAAAGGCTGACAAAAGGACTGCTGATGCTGTTGGAATCTGACCTCCCTGAACTCGAAATCGATTTTCTGGAGCTACAGAACTCCAATTGGCGCGCTCTCAACGGCGTTGGAAAGTAGACATCCAGGGCTTTCCAGAAATATATAATAGTCTATACTTTATTCGGAAATTGACGACGTAACTTGGTGTTGAACGCCAAGTACATGCTGCTGTCTGGAGTTAAACGCCAGAAAAACGTCATGATCCGGAGTTGAACGCCCAAAACACGTCATAACTCGGAGTTCAACTCCAAGAGAAGCCTCAGCTCATGGATTGATCAAGCTCAGCCCAAGCATACACCAAGTGAGCCCCGGAAGTGGATTTATGCAACAATTACTTACTCATGTAAACCCTAGGAGCTAGTTTATTATAAATAGAACATTTAACTATTGTATTGGATGTCTTTTGACCACGTTTTATCTTTGGTCTCAGTTTTGTTTTATTCTTCATTCTAAGAGGCTATTGATCACGTTTTAGGGGGCTGGCCATTCGGCCATGCCTGAACCTTTTACTTATGTATTTTCAACGGTGGAGTTTCTGCACACCATAGATTAAGGGTGTGGAGCTCTGCTGTACCTCAAGTATTAATGCAGTTCTATTTTCTTTTATTCAATTCTCTCTTATTCTTATTCCAAGATATTCATTCGCACCCAAGAACATGATGAATGTGATGATTAAATAACCCTCATTATCATTCCCACTTATGAACGCACGTGATTGACAACCACTTCCGTTCTACATGCAACAGAGCTTGAATGTGTATCTCTTAGATTCTTCAACAGAATCTTCGTGGTATAAGCTAGATAGATGGCGGCATTCATGAGGATCCGGAAAGTCTAAACCTTGTCTATGGTATTCCGAGTAGGATTCTGGGATTGAATGACTGTGACGAGCTTCAAACTCCTGAAGGCTGGGCGTGATGACAAGCGCAAAAGAATCAATGGATTCTATTCCAACCTGATTGAGAACCGACAGATGATTAGCCATGCGAGTGACAGCCGCAGAGGACCATTTTCACTGAGAGGATGGGATGTAGCCACTGACAACGGTGATGCCCTACATACAGCTTGCCATGGAAAGGAGTAAGAAGGATTGAGTTGAAGCAGTAGGAGGGCAGGCGTCCTTGAGCCTTACAGTATCTCCATTCGCTTATCTGAAATTCCTACCAATGAATCTGCATAAGTGTTCTATCCCTTTTATTATTTCTTCTTTTTATAAATTTTCGAAACCATAAACAATTTTAATCTGCCTAACTGAGATTTACAAGGTGACCATAGCTTGCTTCATACCAACAATCTCTGTGGGATCGACCCTTACTCACGTAAGGTTTATTACTTGGACGACCCAGTACACTTGCTGGTTAGTTGAACGGAGTTGTGGATTCAACCAGTGCCATAATAATGATTTCATCTCAAAATAGTTAGAACATGGATCACAATTTCGTCCACCAAGTTTTTGGCGCCGTTGCCGGGGATTGTTCGAGTATGGACAACTGACGGTTCATCTTGTTGCTCAGATTAGGTAATTTTCTTTTCAAAAATCTTTTTCAAAAATTTTTCTTTTATTTTTCGTTTTTCCAAAAATATTTTCGAAAAAAAATAATAAAAATACGAAGAAAAAAAAATCATAAAAACTAAAAATATTTTGTGTTTCTTGTTTGAGTCTTGAGTCAACTTTTAAGTTTGGTGTCAATTGCATGCTTTAAAAATTTTTCTTGCATTTTTCGAAAATCCCATGCATTCATAGTGTTCTTCATGATCTTCAAGTTGTTCTTGATAAATCCTCTTGTTTGATCTTGATGATTTCTTGTTTTGTGTCTTTTCTTGTTTTTCATGTGCATCTTTGCATTCATATTTTTCATGCATTAAAGATTTCTAAGTTTGGTGTCTTGCATGTTTTCTTTGCATCAAAAATTTTTCAAAAATGTGTTCTTGATGTTCATCATGATCTTCAAAGTGTTCTTGGTGTTCATCTTGACATTCATAGCATTCTTGCATGCATTCATTGTTTTGATCTAAAAATTTCATGCATAAAGTATTTTTGTTGTTTTTCTCTCTCATAATTAAAAATTCAAAAATAAAAAAAATATCTTTTCCTTATTTCCCTCCAAATTTTCGAAATTTTGGGTTGACTTGGTCAAAAATTTTTAAAAATTAGTTGTTTCTTACAAGTCAAGTCAAAATTTCAACTTTAAAAATCTTATCTTTTTAAAATCTTTTTCAAAAATTATATCTTTTTCATTTTTTTTTCTCTATTTTTTGAAAATTTCAAAAACATTTTTCAAATTATTTTCAAAATCTTTTCCTTATCTTTACATCATATTTTCGAAAATGCACTAATAATTAATGTGATTGGTTCAAAAATTTGAAGTTTGTTACTTTCTTGTTAAGAAAGGTTCAATCTTTGAGTTCTAGAATCTTATCTTGTAGTTTCTTGTTAGTGAAGTAAATAATTTCAAAATTTTTGAACTAAATCTTTTTATCTTTTATCTTTTTCAAAAATTTCATCTTTTTCAAAAATTTGATTTCAAAATATCTTATCTAACTTACTATCTTCTTATCTTTTTCAATTTTGATTTCAAATCTTTTTCAATCAACTAACTAACTTCTTGTTTGTTTCTTATCTTTTTCAAAACCACCTAACTACTTTTTCCTCTCTAATTTTCGAAAATATCTCTCTCTTTTCAAAAATTCTTTTTAATTAATTAATTGTTTCATGTTTAATTTTAATTACATTTTATCTCTAATTTTCGAAAATTACTAACCTCTTTTTCAAAAATTAATTTCGAAAATTCCCTTCTCTTTTCTTCTTCTATTTAATTATTTAATTACTAAACACTTCTCTTCACCTCTCTTCATCCAAAATCCGAACCTCCTTCTTTATTCTTCTACCCCCTTTCTTTTTCCACTAACATAAAGGAATCTCTATACTGTGACATAGAGGATTCCTCTTTCTTTTCTTGTTTTCTTCTCTTTCATATGAGCAGGAATAGGGATAAAGGCACTCTTGTTAAAATCGATCCAGAACCTGAAAGGACTCTGAAGAAAAATCAAGAGAAGCTAAATTACAACAATCCAGAAACAACCTTTCAGAAATTTTCGAACAAGAGAAGGAGATGGCAGCCGAAAATAATAATAATAATGCAAGGAGAATGCTTGGTGACTTCACAAAGCCAACGTCCAAGTTTGATGGAAGAAGCATCTCCATTCCTGCCATTGGAACCAACAACTTTGAGCTGAAACCTCAGCTAGTTGCCTTAATGCAACAAAACTGCAAGTTTTATGGACTTCCATCTGAAGATCCTTATCAGTTTTTAACTGAGTTCTTGCAGATCTGTGAGACTGTAAAGACGAATGGGGTTGATCCTGAAGTCTACAGACTCATGCTTTTCCCTTTTGCTGTAAGAGACAGAGCTAGAGTATGGTTGGATTCACAACCCAAGGATAGCCTGGACTCCTGGGATAAGCTGGTCACTGCCTTCTTGGATAAATTCTTTCCTCCTCAAAAGCTGAGCAAGCTGAGAGTGGATGTTCAAACCTTCAAACAAAAAGATGGTGAAACCCTCTATGAAGCTTGGGAAAGATACAAGCAGCTGACCAAAAGATGTCCATCTGACATGTTTTCAGAATGGACCATATTAGATATATTCTATTATGGTCTCTCTGAATTTTCAAAAATGTCATTGGACCATTCTGCAGGTGGATCTATTCACCTGAAGAAAACGCCTGAAGAGGCTCAAGAACTCATTGACATGGTTGCAAACAACCAATTCATGTATACTTCTGAGAGGAATTCTGTGAATAATGGGATACCTCAGAAAAAAGGAGTTCTTGAAATTGATGCTCTGAATGCCATATTGGCTCAGAACAAAGTGTTGACTCAACAGGTCAACATGATCTCTCAAAATCTGAATGGATGGCAACATGCATCCAACAGTACTAGAGAGGCAACTTCTGAAGAAGCTTATGATCCTGAGAACCCTGCCATGGCAGAGGTTAATTACATGGGTGAACCTTATGGAAACACCTATAACTCATCATGGAAAAATCATCCAAATTTCTCATGGAAGGATCAACAAAAACCTCAACAAGGTTTTAACAATGGTGGACGCAACAGGCTGGGCAATAGTAAGCCATATCCATCATCTTCTCAGCAACAGACAGAGAATTCTGAACAAAACACTTCTAATTTAGCCAATGTAGTCTCTGATCTGTCAAAGGCCACTTTCAGTTTCATGAATGAAACAAGATCCTCCATTAGAAATCTGGAGGCACAAGTGGGCCAGCTGAGTAAGAAAGTCATTGAGACTCCTCCCAGTATTCTCCCAAGCAATACAGAAGAAAATCCAAAAGGAGAGTGCAAAGCCATTGACATAGTCAAAGTGGCCGAATGCACAAGGGAGGAGGAGGACGAAAATCCTAGTGAGGAAGACCTCCTGGGACGTCCCTCAAGCAAGAAGGAGTTTCCTATTAAGGATCCAAAGGAATCTGAGGCTCATACAGAGACCATAGAGATTCCATTGAATCTCCTTCTGCCATTAATGAGCTCTGAAGACTATTCATCCTCTGAAGAGGATGAAGATGTAACTAGAGAGCAAGTTGCTCAATATTTAGGAGCTATCATGAAGCTGAATGCCAAGTTGTTTGGTAATGAGACTTGGGAAAGTGAACCTCCCTTGCTCATTAATGAACTGGATACTTGGATTCAGAAAATTCTACCTCAAAAGAAACAAGATCCTGGCAAGTTCTTAATACCTTGTACCATAGGCACCATGATCTTTGGAAAAGCTCTGTGTGATCTGGGGTCAGGGATAAATCTAATGCCACTCTCTGTAATGGAGAAGCTGGGGATCATTGAGGTACAACCTGCCTTGTTCTCATTACAACTGGCAGACAAGTCATTAAGACAGGCTTATGGAATAGTAGAGGACGTGCTAGTAAAGGTTGAAGGCCTTTACATCCCTGCTGATTTCATAATCTTAGACACTAGGAAGGAAGAGGATGATTGCATCATCCTTGGAAGACCTTTCCTAGCCACAGCAGGAGCTGTGATAGATGTCAACAGAGGAGAATTAGTCCTTCAATTGAAAGGGGACTACCTTGTGTTTAAGGCAC
Organism: Arachis stenosperma; assembly: GCF_014773155.1. NCBI lineage: Eukaryota > Viridiplantae > Streptophyta > Magnoliopsida > Fabales > Fabaceae > Arachis > Arachis stenosperma. Next base: position 24,664,964 of record NC_080382.1, on the reverse strand, counting down.
ATGGCCCTCCCTCTGTGACAGAAGAGAGTAAGCATGAAGAGCTTCTCTCAGTTCAGAGTCAAGAAGAGCCCCCACAGTCAAACTCTAAGTTTGGTGTTGTGAGGCCACAACCAAACTCTAAGTTTGGTGTGGACAACTATACAACATTGACCTGATCACCTAGTGGCTCCATGAGAGCCACTGTCAAGCTATTGACATTAAAGAAGCGCTTGTTGGGAGGCAACCCAATTTTATTTATCTAATTTTTATTTTATTATATTTTATTGTTATTTTGTGTTTTATTAGGTATATGATCATGAGGAGTCACGAAAAAAATCAAAAAAATTAAAAACAGAGTCAAAAACAGAAGAAAAAAAATTTTCACCCTGGAGGACGCACAGGTTGGCGTTCAACGCCAGTAAGATGCATCTGGCTGGCGTTCAACACCAGAACAGAGCACCATTCTGGCGCTGAACGCCAGAAACAAGCAACATCCTGGCGTTGAACGCCAGGAATGTGCCTAGAGGAGAAAAGCTGGCGCTGAACGCCAGTAACAAGCATGAAACTGGCGTTCAACGCCAGAAACATGCATTACATGGGCGTTGAACGCCTAGAACATGCACCAATGGGCGTTTGAACGCCAGAATGATGCATGAAGGCATTTTACATGCCTATATGGTGAAGGAATGGTATTTCTTTACACCTCAGGATCCTGTGGACCCCACAGGATCCCCACCTACCATATTCTCACCTTAACTTTTAATCCTAATCACACTCTCCTAATCCTAAATCTCATTCTTCCTACTCCCCATGTCATACTTCCCAACACCCATCACCAATCACCTCAATTCCTCTTCCTAATTCCCCCATTCACCATTCACATCACCCCACTCTTCCCCATAAACCCCACCTACCTTCATAAAATTCAAATTCAATTTCCCACCCATTCCCACCCAAATTGGCCGAACACCCACCCTCCCCTCTCCCTATAAATACCCTTCCCTTCTACTTCATTTTCACACAACACAACCCCTTCTTCTCCCACATAGCCGAACCTACCTCTCTCCCTCTCTACCATATTTTCTTCTTCTTCTTCTACTCTTCTTTTCTTTTTTTTGCTCGAGGACGAGCAAAATTTTAAGTTTGGTGTGGTAAAAAGCATAAACTTTTTGTTTTTTCATTACCAATGGCACCTAAGGCCGGAGTATCCTCTAGAAAAGGAAAAGGGAAGACAAAAGCTTCCACCTCCGAGTCATGGGAGATGGAAAGATTCATCTCCAAGAGCCATCAAGACCACTTCTATGATGTTGTGGCAAAGAAGAAGGTGATCCCTGAGGTCCCTTTCAAGCTCAAGAAGAATGACTATCCGGAGATCCGACATGAAGTTCAAAGAAGAGGTTGGGAAGTCTTAACCAACCCCATGCAACAAGTCGGAAGCTTAATGGTTCAAGAGTTCTATGCCAATGCATGGATCACTAGGAACCATAACCAAGGTATGAACCCAAGTCCAAAGAATTATCTCACAATGGTTAGGGGAAATACTTGGATTTCAGTCCGGAAAATGTAAGGTTGGCATTCCACTTGCCTATGATGCAAGGTGATGAACGCCCCTACACTAGAAGGGTCAACTTTGATCAAAGGTTGGACCAAGTCCTTATGGACATTGGTGTGGAAGGAGCTCAGTGGAAGAGAGACTCCAGAGGCAAGCCAGTCCAACTAAAAAGATTGGACCTCAAGCCTATAGCTAGAGGATGGTTGGAGTTCATTCAACGCTCCATCATTCCTACTAGCAACCGATCTGAAGTTACTGTGGATTGGGCCATCATGATTCATAGCATCATGATTGGAGAGGAAGTAGAAGTTCATGAGGTCATCTCCAATGAAATCTACAAAATAGCCGACAAGCCCTCACCTATGGCACGGCTAGCTTTTCCTCACCTTATTTGCCATCTATGTTACTCGGCTGGAGTTATCATAGAAGGAGATGTCTCCATTGAAGAAGACAAGCCCATCACCAAGAAGAGGATGGAGCAAGCAAGAGAAGCTCCTCACGGTTTTCAAGAGGTGCATGAGGAAGTTCATCATCAAGAAATCCCTGAGATGCCTCAAGGGATGCACTTTCCTCCAAACAACTATTGGGAGCAACTCAACACTTCTTTAGAAGGTTTGAGCCACAATGTGGAACAATTAAGGGTGGAACATCATGAGCACTCCATCATTCTCCAAGAAATAAGAGAAGATCAAAGAGCAATGAGGGAGGAGCAACAAAGGCAAGGAAGGGACATAGAAGAGCTAAAGAACATCATTGGTCCTTCAAGAAGAAGACGCCACTAGAGGTGGATTCATTCCTTGTTCTTTATTTCTTTCTGTTTTTCGGTTTTTATATTGTGTTTATCTATGTTTTGTGTCTTTATTTCATGATCATTAGTATGTAACCATGCCTTAAAGCTATAAATAAAATCCATTACTCCTTCACCTCTCTTAAAAGAAAAATGTTTTAATTCAAAAGAACAAGAAGTACATAAATTTCGAAAATAGCTCTTGAATTTAGTTTAATTATATTGATGTGGTGACAATACTCTTTGTTTTCTGAATGAATGCTTGAACAGTGCATATGTCTTTTGATCTTGTTGTTTATGAATGTTAAAATTGTTGGCTCTTGAAAGAATGATGAACAAAGAAAAATGTTATTGATGATCTGAAAAATCATGAAATTGATTCTTGAAGCAAGAAAAAGCAGTGAAGAAGAAGAAGCATTCGAACAAAAAAAAAAAGAGAGAGTATATAGAAAAAGAAAGAGCAGTAGAAAAAGCCAATAGCCCTTAAAACCAAAAGGCAAGGGTAAAAAGGGATCCAAGGCTTTGAGCATCAATGGATAGGAGGGCCCAAGGAAATAAAATCCAGGCCTAAGCGGCTAAATCAAGCTGTCCCTAACCATGTGCTTGTGTCATGAAGGTCCAAGTAAAAAAAGCTTGAGACTAAGTGGTTAAAGTCGTGATCCAAGGCAAAAGAGTGTGCTTAAGAGCTCTGGACACCACTAACTGGGGACTCTAGCAAAGCTGAGTCACAATCTGAAAAGGTTCACCCAGTTATGTGTCTGTGGCATTTATGTATCTGGTGGTAATACTGGAAAACAAAGTGCTTAGGGCCACGGCCAAGACTCATAAGTAGCTGTGTTCAAGAATCAACATGCTTAACTAGGAAAGTCAATAACACTATCCGAAATTCTAAGTTCCTAGAGAAGCCAATCATTCTGAACTTCAAAGGAAAAAGTGAGATGCCAAAACTATTCAGAGGCAAAAAAAGCTACAAGTCCCGCTCATTTAATTATAATTAAAATTCATTGATATTTTGGAATTTATAGTATATTCTCTTCTTTTTATCCTATTTGATTTTCAGTTGCTTGGGGACAAGCAACAATTTAAGTTTGGTGTTGTGATGAGCGGATAATTTATACGCTTTTTGGCATTGTTTTTAGGTAGTTTTTAGTAAATTCAAGCTACTTTTAGGGATGTTTTCATTAGTTTTTATGTTAAATTCACATTTCTGGACTTTACTATGAGTTTGTGTGTTTTTCTGTGATTTCAGGTAATTTCTGGCTGAAATTGAGGGACTTGAGCAAAATTCTGAAAAAGGCTGACAAAAGGACTGCTGATGCTGTTGGAATCTGACCTCCCTGCACTCGAAATCGATTTTCTGGAGCTACAGAACTCCAATTAGCGCGCCCTCAACGGCGTTGGAAAGTAGACATCCAGGGCTTTCCAGAAATATATAATAGTCCATACTTTATTCGGAAATTGACGACGTAACTTGGCGTTGAACGCCAAGTACATGCTGCTGGCTGGAGTTAAACGCCAGAAAAACGTCATGATCCGGAGTTGAACGCCCAAAACACGTCATAACTCGGAGTTCAACTCCAAGAGAAGCCTCAGCTCGTGGATTGATCAAGCTCAGCCCAAGCATACACCAAGTGGGCCCCGGAAGTGGATTTATGCATCAATTACTTACTCATGTAAACCCTAGGAGCTAGTTTATTATAATAGAACATTTAACTATTGTATTGGATGTCTTTTGACCACGTTTTATCTTTGGTCTCAGTTTTGTTTTATTCTTCATTCTAAGAGGGTATTGATCACGTTTTAGGGGGCTGGCCATTCGGCCATGCCTGAACCTTTTACTTATGTATTTTCAACGGTGGAGTTTCTGCACACCATAGATTAAGGGTGTGGAGCTCTGCTGTACCTTAAGTATTAATGCAGTTCTATTTTCTTTTATTCAATTCTCTCTTATTCTTATTCCAAGATATTCATTCGCACCCAAGAACATGATGAATGTGATGATTAAATAACCCTCATTATCATTCCCACTTATGAACGCACGTGATTGACAACCACTTCCGTTCTACATGCAACAGAGCTTGAATGTGTATCTCTTAGATTCCCCAACAGAATCTTCGTGGTATAAGCTAGATAGATGGCGGCATTCATGAGGATCCGGAAAGTCTAAACCTTGTCTATGGTATTCCGAGTAGGATTCTGGGATTGAATGACTGTGACGAGCTTCAAACTCCTGAAGGCTGGGCGTGATGACAAGCGCAAAAGAATCAATGGATTCTATTCCAACCTGATTGAGAACCGACAGATGATTAGCCATGCGAGTGACAGCCGCAGAGGACCATTTTCACTGAGAGGATGGGATGTAGCCACTGACAACGGTGATGCCCTACATACAGCTTGCCATGGAAAGGAGTAAGAAGGATTGAGTTGAAGCAGTAGGAGGGCAGGCGTCCTTGAGCCTTACAGTATCTCCATTCGCTTATCTGAAATTCCTACCAATGAATCTGCATAAGTGTTCTATCCCTTTTATTATTTCTTCTTTTTATAAATTTTCGAAACCATAAACAATTTTAATCTGCCTAACTGAGATTTACAAGGTGACCATAGCTTGCTTCATACCAACAATCTCTGTGGGATCGACCCTTACTCACGTAAGGTTTATTACTTGGACGACCCAGTACACTTGCTGGTTAGTTGAACGGAGTTGTGGATTCAACCAGTGCCATAATAATGATTTCATCTCAAAATAGTTAGAACATGGATCACAATTTCGTCCACCAGCCATATGATGCATGTTTGTCCTATGGCCGATGATTTCATCTGTCGGTTATATAGCCAAATCCGACATGTCCAGTAGCTAACCTTGGATGAAACACCACAACACGGAGCAAGCGGGACTAAACCACAACCCTTGATACTACCCGCGTAACCCAAAGCAAGTGGAATGAACCACTACCACTGCTACTATCCAGGTGGGTGTTTACAAACTCAACCCATAGTAAGTGGAATAAACCACTACTACTGCTATTGCCCAAGTGTCTCAATCACTGACTCGGAGCAAGTGGGACGAACCATAACCCCTTGCTACTACCCAGGTATCTCAATTACTAAATTCATTCTCAATATTATTTCAATTCATTCAAAATTCATAATTAAAATCAATCATCAGCATCACCATCAATCATATCTCATTCAGCATTTTCAACACTTAATTAGTTAAATTCTTCTCTTTACAAACCTCCTTCCACTTCAATTTAACTTTCTCAATAATTTCACTCTTCTTCCTTAATCTAAAAATGAGCCTTCAGGCTTTAAATAGAAGTTAGTGAGATTTGAAAAGCTAGACAAATGGTTTAAAATCTCAAAAATATACTTTTTTGCAAAACAGATTGTCATGCGTATGCATGCCTTCCGCGTACGCATGAATGTAAAAATTACGCGGTGCGTACGCGAGAGTGCTGGGCAGAGCCCAATCCTCGCGTATGCATGGGGTCTTCCATGTACGCATGCATTAACATTTTCTGAAAAAACATCTAAATTGAAGAAATGATTTTTATACACCTAACTTTGAATGTGCATAATTTTTTCGTTAAAATTATTTTTAGCCTATTCTTCGAATATTACAAACTTCACAGACCCAATTTTCATTCAATATGAGTCTTACAAAATTTAGGGGTTCGGAAGCTTAAGTTATGACTCGTTGAAGTTGGTTAAAAATAAGCTTTCACTAAAAGTTGCTAAAAAGCCTCTAGCTTCAAAACACTCAAACCAAACCAAATCAATCATACCAAATTTCAATATTTATACACTCCTATACATTTTCTATTATTCCTCACTTACTTCTCAATTATTCCAACACTCAAGCAATTGGATCTCAAATTTACCAACTAACTCTAACAATTCTCAATTCTCAAAAACCAATACATTTCAAACATCATTCAGTATCAACATTCAACAATTTTAATCAACCATTCATCACAACTCAATAATCACCAATCCAAACACAACCACACATATCCCAAATTACCATACTTACTCGGATACGGCATCTGGCCCAACTTTACCATAATTTATTATCACAATCACAATCAATAATTACATATCAATGTCATTCAACATAAAATTTCAATTCACAACAATAATCCACAAGTCCACACAATTCAACCTATTTTACGGACAATTAGCCTAAGTTTTCACATGACATTATACATTAAATATGAGAAACCAAAATTATACCTTGACCGATTTCATCCCTAAGCCCAAAACACCTCAAAATCCTCTCCTCCACAAGCTCCAAGTCTTCGAATGTCAATTCAACAAGCTCAACCACCAGATTTCGTTCCAAACCACCAATTAGACTCCAATTTAATGAACTCAATCTAATTTCATACAATTCATTGAAAGTCACTACTAGGGCTTACTAATGTCAACAATTCATAAGGGCTAGAATTTTCTTACCTCACCCACCGATGATTAGGATAAAACCTAGTAATTATCCAATGTTAGATTGCATCTAAACCACTAAAATAATCAAAATTCCTCAATACCTAAACCAAAAATGTGGAAAAGAGAGGAACAGAGATCTGGGCACAAAAATTAAATATCCTTACCACTTTATTGGGTTAGAATTAAAGAGCTCGACAAGACGAATGCATGACCGCAAATAGTGCGGCGATTGGAGCTCCGGATTTAGAGTTATGGTCGATAGAAGATTGAAGTGGAAATGGGTTTAGGGTTCAAATTTCTTCTTCTTTTCACTCAGCATGAAATATAAAATGAAGGGGATAGAGTGGCCGATCCTTAGTTTTATATGGTGGGTCTTGGGTCTAAATGTAATCCGGTTTAATTAGTTCGACCTATTGGTCTAATTTTGAACCAAAATCTTTAAAATTAATATTTGAATTCTTATTCTAAATATTTTTACTTCTTTAAATGATAAAATTTAATTTTCTAATCTTCTTAGCTTATAATTAATTTATGGAGTTTTACAGAAAAATAAATAATAACTGTGTTAATAAAACACTAACACTAGATAAAATTTGTTGATCCACTAGAAAAAAAATAATAGTTAAAAATTAAAAGAATCTTACCAGATTTTTTTGATGCCACTCTCATGAAGCATTCTATATAAAATTTTTAATATTTTTAATTACTAAAACTTTGAATCTTTAATATAAAAATATTCAATTATTTAAAAAATTTTATAAATTTTATTGGAGTTTAAATTTAAAATATCATAAAATTTAATTTAATTATTTAAAAAATAATTTTTTTAAATAAAATTATTAATAATTATGATAAATCATAAATAACTCGTTAGTTAATTTTTCAAAAATTCGGGTGGTTATATGATTTCTCTAGAAATGGAGGGATTAAGAGTGTCACAAACTATGCCCTGGTAACCACCATATTATTAGCAACTACTTATTAATCACCATTTTCTCCAACTTGGATATATGTCTATTTTCTTTGGTATAGTTTTGACTTTTGAGATCACTGAAATTTTAAGGAATTTAGTGAAGCCACAAATTTTGTGTTCCATAACTGTGATCCGAGATTTCATTATTCCATCGAAAATTTCATTAGTGTTTAAAATAATAACAAAATAATTGATCTTATCCAATTTAAGTATTTAACTTATTAGATTATGTAGCATACTACAAATGACAGCTAAATTAAAATGCACTTTATTGACTAAACCATACTACTAATTAAGCTAAACAACCTGCCCTCAAATCATTTTCAACACTGGATGGTACATCATATGCCTTTTGATTGGTTTCACAAAAATTGCATTAATGATATTGTAAGAGAAACATTTCTTTAAAGCTGAGCAAATGGCATAAGAAATATCTGGGGTCTTATTATTAAGGAATTTGACTCATTTTTAGTATATAGTAATTATTTTTTTATTCAGTAGATATTTCACTATTATTATTATAAATATAAACACAAAAATAGTTCATTGATCTTTTCAGTATTACTAATTCAACATTCATGCAGATGCAATCGCGATCAAATTCTGCAGTACTACTGTATTCTACTTGTGATTTTGTTCTTTAAATTTCAAATTTAAATATCATTGCTTTATAAAGTTATCACACTAAAGAAGAGTAAACTACCATTTGTACCCACGAAAGTTGAAAATGCTGACATATCTATCCATAGAAAAAAGAAATTACCATTTGTACCCATAAAAAATTGTTTTTATAGGCAAAATTATCCAAACCCTAAAAAATTATCTAAAATTCCTAAATTACCCTTCTCTCCACAATATCATCTCCTTCCTCCCTCCTCTCTCTCAATGTTCTCAGCCACCCAATCCCAGCATCAACCACAAACCACCTCTCACCCTCCTCCTCATCATAGCCAACTCTCTTCACTTCTTTCACGGTCGTTGAAACTCTGTCAATTGCTTAAAAGATGTCCTTAGCGGCAATTGCTTGGTGGGCGGTGGAGAAGAGTGCGAAGCCCATGGGCTTTTCGGCCTTGAAATTCAGCTGAGACACTTCGAATCCGGGAAGCCACCGCATCAAATTTAGTAGCTCTCTCTCCTTCACGTCCTCCGGAAGCCCTGTGATGAATATCGTTCGAGCCTAACCCAACACACAAATCACTTTCCCATTTTTCAAGCAAGAAAGTTGTAAGAAGGTGAAAAGGAGAGCTACCTCTTCGGCGGGGTGGGGAGGAGCAGGGGGAGCAGGTACGGCGGCAGGAGATGGCGGAGGGGGAGGAGCGGTAGCCGCAGGGGGCCATTGCTGGTGATAGGGGTGGATGCCGGTGCCAGCCATGGCTACGATGAGATTCAGAGAGAGAGAGAGAAAGGAGAGAGAGAAACCCTATTCTGTAACATATGAAAGGAATTTTAACAAGGAACCTGGTTATGTCACTGGAGCAATGAGATAGTGATCTTGAATCTGAGAAATTGACAATTTTTTGTGAAGGTTCTAAGAAATTAGGATTTTATTTTGAATTTATATATGTTCTATTCTTCAATTTGATCTAAGTTTGTTTGTTTTTTTTTGTGATTTTGAAGAGGATAGTGGCTGGGGTATGTTGATGTTGGCTTCATGGTGGACTTGCATCGTGAAGGTGCTTTTCTTCTTCGGAGAAGCGGCAGCAAGTGTTGCTGTGACTGTGAGGATGAAAGAGAGGAGGGTGTGGTAAGGAGCCATTGGAGTAGCAGTGAGGACTGAGTGGAAAGTAATGGTGAGAGTGTGTTAGAAAAGGAAAGAGGGATGGTGGGTGGGTGAAGAAGGTGGTGGTGGGATTTGAGATTAGAAAGGGAAAGAGGGGTGGTGGATGGGTGAAGAGGGTTAGGGTTAAAAAGGTGATTGGGTGAAGGAGGTGGTGTGGTGGTGAAGATAAGGGTAATTTGGGGATTTTAGATAATTTTTTAGGGTTTAGATAATTTTGCCTATAAAAATAATTTTTTATGGGTACAAATGGTAATTTCTTTTTTCTATGGGTATTTATGTCAGCGTTTTCAACTTTCGTGGATACAAATGGTAGTTTACTCCATTAAGGAATTAACATCTATATTAGTTCTTTCATTACCTGCCATCATCTATAAATTAAGGAAAAATCAAAAGAAAACAAAATAAAAAAGAAAAATAAAATACCAGACAAATGGAGATTACGATTCTCTCTTGTGAGCTTCTTTTATTGTCTCCTATAAAATACTAGAATCCCACAAAATAGATTCAAGGCAAGATAAAATTTTGGCTATTTATAATAAGGTCAAATAACTATACTTTTGAAACAAATAAAGTTTGGAATGAAATCAGCATTTAATGATAACGTAAAATTAAATTGAAAAGTAGTAATTCTAGGAATTTTTTGTGGCTTGAACTTTGGATTAATGTTTCTTTCTGTGATTGATTTTGATTGACATCTGATGAGAACATATAGGCTTAACAACCATGAGTAGTTTTTCATATGTATGAAACCCATGAACAAATGTGCAAGTCAAATAAAGAGCTGAAATCACAAGACATAGACAAATCATCCTTAGGACATTCCAAATGCATTTTGCAGTCGGGTAAGATTTCATTGACCAAGCAGCCACGAAGCAAATCCATGAGATATGCAGTTTCTGATATGCAACCTAAACATCAATACAACATTGTTCCTATGACCTTCTACAGTGACTTCATTGCTCCACATATGGGTGGAGAGAATGACCCCGTTACAGATGATGAACATGTAGTCTTTCTGTTTTATTGGTTAAACGCAATTATCTTCTGCTCTCGAAGTGTTCAAACGCAGAAGCTTTTTCTTTCTCTTGCTGCCCTACTTCATGAAGGAAACAACCTCAACTTGGCCAAGCTACTTCTAGGGTATATTTTCAAAGAACTTGGCCAGTTCGTTAATTATTTTCGAAACAATTACTTGATAAGTACGGGAGGCCCTCTCTGGCTTCTCCAACTCTGGCTTAATGCCATTTTTGAAAAATATATGACAAAGTCTGGAGGTGGTGCTTCAGACAAACAACACATCGAAGGCTTTCGTTTGGCTAATTTCAAACCAAATTTTTCAGAAGCTCAATCGGATGAAGATCGATTTTGGGTTATTTTTTCCCTTTTCCACTCCTGTAAAGATTTTCATAATGAGAACCTCAATTTCACCCCTTTTTTGTGTCAAAATTGTGGTCCTGCCTGACTCGAACGTCTCTTCTTCCCCAATGACACCGAAGAGAACGAGCTTGCTAACAGGAGTTGGGCAAATCTACTAGCTGTGCAAGTGATTCCAACAGAACTGCCTCAACACAAAAAGGAACATTTCAAAGCCACTCTGTACGCTCCTCACTACACAGCCAGGCAACTAGGCTTCTCCCAAGCTATCCCAACTCCACTTCCCAGGAACAACAAACCTTTTTGCCATATTACTTTGGCTTGGAAAAAAGAGCTTGACATTTGCCTCTCGAAGAATCAACTACAAAGAGAGGGTTATAATCATCTTGTTTACGATCGAAACTCATTCATTACAAAATCTTGCTTCGATTGGTGGACCACCTACTATTCTAAGTACAGTCGTACTTTAGAAGAAATCAAGTGTTCTATTATCCGAGTGGTCCCTGTTGCTGAAGGCTCTCCTAAAAGGCCTCTGAAAAGGAAAGTCGAAGCTACAGCTTCTTCACGACAATCGCCAAAGAAGAGTCGACGAACTCCTTCAAGGACTTCTAGAACGGTAATTACTCTTTACTTATACATATATATATATATATATTTAAATCAAAATTCTTCGAAAACCACATCCGCTTGCAATCCTCTTGATTTCGATCTTTCATCAGTTACAGTTGCAACCATCGAGTGAAAGCTCTTCTGATGATAGCGAGCCATCCATCCAAAATCTCTTTGCTGCATCCTTGAAATCAGATGATACAATTGATTCGGATTCAGGCTCTCATTTGATTCGAAGAAAAATACCCTTTCTGGTAATATTATATTGTTTTCAAATATATTGATTCAATTAGAATACTTCGACTTATGTATGTTATATTTCAGCCTATTACTACTGCTCAACCAATCACCTCATCTCTTACACCTGACCAACCACAACAAAAACATCAACAAGATTTAAGGCAGCAAGCATCTCATTCATCAATTCAAACTATTGAATCTGCTAAACCCCTTCAGGTATCTCTTCCAACTTCCATCGAGACCCAAGTAGTTGATTTAACAGAGAAACATGCTCATCATTCTTCAACACAAATTTTAAATGTTGAACACTCTTCTCCATTAAACCAAATTGAAGCCTCGACTGGATTCTAGGTGGCTCCTGATTCTGACTCTCCTTCTCGAGTCCCTGAAACTATTGTTCCTGATTTAGATTCTCCATCCCGACTGCTAGAAACCATCCTTTCACCACAAAGAACTTCCAGTCCACTCAAGGATGCTGAACTTTTGACTCCTCCTGGTTTAGGATTTGGAGATCTGGGCATAGTTTCCGAATCCACAGATGCTGACCTGATTATATTAGTTACCATCCTGAATTAGGCTGTTCGAGAAGATAAGGTGCCTCTTTTTACCACTGCACTCACAGGCCCTTCTACTTCCAATTTTCCACTTGAACCCAATATTGGTGCTCGGGAATAACTTTTGTCCCTTCTCAAGCTTCTGGATCATTCACCTGCTGAATAGACAAATGATGCAACCTTAAACTCAAGTTTATGTGTTATCCTAAGTTCATATCTCGAACTTCAGGTTCTATCTCAACACTCTTCTATAGTTAGCCAATTTATAAAGGTTGCTAACAGATGTGTATCTGTTCAAGACAAGCTACATGAGGTCAAAGATAAAATAGCCAAGATTTGATCTGACTCAAGTAGCTACACTGCAACCCTCCAGCCTATAAAAGCTTCTCATGAAAAATTCGATTTAAGAATCTCTCAAGCATTCTCCGCTCAAGCTTATTATGATAAGGAGGAAAAAAAACTTGAGACGGAATTGGCTCAAATAAATGAGAAACTTGCCAAAATTCGAAAGAGGAAGGCTGATTTAGCAGCACCCCTGGCCACTATCCAGCACAAAAACCAGAAGCTCATACAAGAAACTCGTTCTATTGAGGCTAAGAAAGAAGAATGTGACAAGCAACCTAGCATAGCCCAATATAAGGAATACAAGTAAATCGAAGCACTTTTAGCTCTAGATAGTGAAAGAGTTAAATTACACTTAGACTTGGCAGAGCTTATAGTGCCTTACCTTTCTCCCCCTTAGGATTCATTACTTGTAATAATGATTTCCCTTTTTATCTTTAGACTTATGCATTTTAATCCTAATTTAGCAAACAATGATATTACTTCAAATACTTTCCATTTATTGAATTGATTATATTTCCAAATTTGATATCATGGACCTGATATGTATTTCCAGAATATAATTCAATCACTTGGAAAAGGCTTTCCCAAGTATGAGACCATTTGCCAAGAATTCTCGATTTTTTTTCCATTGGCAAGATAACTTTCAAAACCAACTCATTTATACTGAAGTATTTTTCTTTTATTCGACGATTGTAATTTCGAGCAACACTTTCTTTTTGCCGAATCATGTTTTCAAGCACCAATATTCGCTCTGAGTCTAATTCATTCAACTCATCAAACCTTGTATTCAAATAATCATCGACTGGCAAATCATCTTACTTTGACACCCTCAAAGTATTAAGATTAATTTCCAATGGTAGCACTGCGTCATGACCATATACTAACTTATAAGGCGACGTACCTGTCGACCCTCTTGGTGAAGTTCAATAAGCCCACAGTACTTGACCTAACGTTTCATGCCAAGTTCGGGGTCTACTTCCGATTTGTTTTTTTTTTTATCAAACTTATTAGAATTTTATTCGCTGCCTCAACTTGTCCATTGGCCTGTGCATAATAGAGTGGTTGAAGTAGCCATATTAATATTCCTCAAAACTGCAAAATTCTTGATTCACTGACCAGTAAACATAGTCCCTTGATCAGTACTCAATGTTTGAGGAACTCCAAATCGATGGATTATATATTCCTCAATAAAATCTATTATTTCATTTTGACTAAATTCTATTAAAGGAACTGCTTCGACCCTCTTTGTAAAATAATCGATTGCTACCAAAATAAATTTATGATATTTCGATGAAGAGGGGTGAATCAATCCAATTAGATCCAGAGCCCAACCTCTAAATGGTCATGGCTTAACAATCGAATGCAACTCAAACGTTGGGATCTGTTGTATCGACCCATGCCTTTGACATTCTTGACACGCCTTTGCGTATTCGATACAATCTTTGATCATAGAGGGCCAATAGAGATGATTTCGATATATACCCATTTCATTTTCATCCCAGCCTAATGAGCACCACATATGCCTTTATGGACTTCTCCTAGAGCAATGTCTTTATCATCCCTTTATGGACTTAGACATCTCGAAAGATTCCCGTCGATTCCTTTCTTATACAACTCATTAGCCATCAAGACAAAATTCATTGCTCGCAATTTTGTCTCTCTATCGACTGGAATGCTAGGATTCTTTAAATACTCAGCAATGGGCTTCCTCCAATCATCATCTTCCCATTCGCCTACACACAAAGCTTCCCTTTCATCCACAGGCACCAAAATTTGATGGATACTAGCCAATTTTCTTACTGTTTCTGGGCCAATTCTATATCTCGAAACAATTTGGGCTAACTCATTGGCGATCTCGTTCTGAATCCTTGGGATATGAACCAGTGAAACTTTTGGAAAAGAAGTTAACAACTCCCAAGCTGTTGCCAAATATTTTTGCAACTTCTCATTATTACATTTGAACTTCTTTGATAACTGTTTCACGAATAACTGAGAATCCCCTAAGATTTGGACTTCCAAAGTCCCTTTTCCAATTAAGATTTCATGGCCCAAAATTAAAGCTTCATACTCTGCCATATTATTCAAGCAAGGATATTTTAGCTCAAACAGGAATTCTGATGGAATCCCTTCTGGCGAGATAATGAGAATTCCTACCCTTGCACCATCCTTGTGCTTTGATCCATCAAAATATAACTTCCAATAATCGATTTTAATGTCGAGTACATTTTCCCTCTGGTCATTCAGATTATTCGAATTATCAACTAAAAAATTTGCAATGACCTGACCTTTCATAGCTTTTGCTGGGACATATTGCAAATCAAATTCTGTCAAAGCTAGCATCCATTTCCCTAAACGACCTCGTAACACTGAAAAACTCAACATATATTTGATAAGATCAGTTTGGGCCACAACTTTCACTGATTTAGCTACCATGTAACACTTTAATTTCATGCACGCACAGTAAAAGGATAAACACAATCTTTCTATTAGGGAATATCTTGCATCAATATTAGTCAAAACGCGACTAAGGCAATAAATTGCCCGTTCATGCCCGTTCTCATCATCTTAGGCTAGCTTACACACAATTGTGTTTGTAGACGCTATAATGTACAGTTTCAAAGGCTCATGTGGACGAACATTCGCTATTATTGGAGCCTTAGATAAATATGCCTTTATCAACTCAAATGCCTGTTGATGCTCATATGTCCATTCGAACTGTGAATCATTCTTTAGTTTTAGTAAAGGCGCAAACACTCGAGTTTGATTAGAAAGATTCGAAATAAACCTTCGAAGATAATTTACTTTTCCCAGAAACGATTACACTTTTTTTTTCGATTTAGGCAAAGACAATGCTAGTATTGCATCAGCCTTTCTCTTATCAATTGCAATTCCTTTTTTATGAACAACAAAACCTAGGAAGTTCCCAACCGACACACCAAAGGCACATTTCAAGGATTCATTTTTAATCCTTTTTTCGCATAGTAACAAACACTTTCCTTAAGTGATCAATATGTTGATCCACCGAAATCGATTTGACCATAACATCATCGATACACACTTCCATAAATCTCTCAATATACTCATGGAATATGGCATTCATTGCTCGCTGGTAAGTTGCACTAGCGTTTTTCAAACCGAAAGGCATAACCACCCACTCATAAGTGCCTAATGCCCCGGAACAACGGAAAGCAATTTTGGACACATCATCTTCTACAATAAAGATTTGGTTATATCCTGAATAACCGTCTATAAAACTTAAAATTTTATTTTCCGCTGCAGAATCGATCAACATATTTGCAATTGGCATGAAATACTCATCCTTCGGGGTGGCATTATTTAGATCTCTAAAATCAATGCATACCCTTAATTTTCTATTTTTTTTCGTTACAGGAACAATATTTGACACCCATTCAACATAATGTGCGGTTCGAATAAATTTGGCTTTAATCAACCATTCTATTTCTTCTTTAATCTTTTGATTGATTTCTGGAGCAAAACGTCGGGGAGTTTGTTTCACAGGTCGAGCATTTGGTTTCAATGCTAATCGATGCTCTACGAGAGAACAATCGAGACCAGGCATCTCATGATAATTCCAAGAAAAATAGTCTTTAAATTCATGTAAAAGATGGAAAAGTTGAGTTCAAAAAGGATCCACAAGATTCTTACAGATATAAGTGATTCGAACATCATCAACAGATCCTAAATTAATTTCTTCTAAGGGATCTTGAGAATCAAACCCTGTTAAGTGATCCTCATATTTTACCGAATATTTTTTAAAATCCAAAGGTTCTAAATCATAGATGCAATCGAAAGAGAAATCAATAGATTCATTATAAACAAAATGAACGTGATTATTTGCTGGGTTAACAACAGCTTCATTTTCAATACAATGAACTTCTGCTATTTTATCAGCAGTATGACTAATAATATCATTTGAACTACATAATGAAGAAAAACAATGACTAAATTCGATTGAAGACATCGAACTCTTGCTACTAAAAGAAGAAATTACATTCCTAAATGATTCAACTTCATCGGAAGAACCAATTTTATTCTCTACTGAAGGGAAATTACTTATAAAATTATTTAAAATTACTAGGTAATCTGAGACATATTGAGCATGTTCCATAGAATAACGCCTCGGATCCATTCTAAGATGAACAATCCCAACCAGTTGGGGGAACAGTAAGATGTGGATGACGCAATTTCACCGTCAGGTCTTCTGAAGACAAAAAGCAGCCCTCACAGTTGTAAGAATTTAACACCCTGTCAACATTTAAAGGCTTCAATTTTGGACTATATACCCTAAAATCAACATGTAGCTGTTTGACATACAAATTCAAATCAGCCTTAACAATTTCAAGCTTTCTATCTTTTGTCCAAAGAAGGACACTGATGAGCGGATAATTTATACGCTTTTTGGCATTGTTTTTAGGTAGTTTTTAGTAAGTTCAAGCTACTTTTAGGGATGTTTTCATTAGTTTTTGTGTTAAATTCACATTTCTGGACTTTACTATGAGTTTGTGTGTTTTTCTGTGATTTCAGATAATTTCTGGCTGAAATTGAGGGACTTGAGCAAAACTCTGAAAAAAGGCTGACAAAAGGACTGCTGATGTTGTTGGATTCTGACCTCCCTGCACTCGAAATGAATTTTCTGGAGCTACAAAACTCCAAATGGCGCGCTCTCAATGGCATTGGAAAGTAGACATATAGAGATTTCCAGAAATATATAATAGTCCATACTTTATTCGGAAATTGACGACGTAAAGTGGCGCTCAACGCCAAGTACATGCTAATGTCTGGAGTTAAACGCTAGAAACACGTCATAACCCGGAGTTGAACGCCAGAAACACGCTATAACTCGGTGTTCAACTCCAAGAAAAGCCTCAGCTCGTGGATAGATCAAGCTCAGCCCAAGCATACACCAAGTGGGCCCCGGAAGTGGATTTATGCATCAATTACTTACTCATGTAAACCCTAGTAGCTAGTCTAGTATATATAGGACTTTTAACTATTGTATTAGACGTCTTTTGACCACGTTACATCTTTGATCTCAGTTTTGTTTTATTCTTCATCTTAAGAGGCTATTGATCACGTTTTAGGGGGCTGGCCATTCGGCCATGCCTGAACCTTTCACTTATGTATTTTCAACGGTGGAGTTTCTGCACACCATAGATTAAGGGTGTGGAGCTCTGCTGTACCTCGAATTTCAATACAATTACCATTACTTTCTATTCAATTCTCTTTTATTCTTATTCCAAGATATACGTTGCACTTCAACTTGATGAATGTGATGATCCGTGACACTCATCATCATTCTCACCTATGAACGCGCGTGACTGACAACCACTTCCGTTCTACTTTAGGCCGGGCGCATATCTCTTAGATTCCCCAACAGAATCTTCGTGGTATAAGCTAGATGGATGGCGGCATTCATGGGGATCCGGAAAGTCTAACCTTGTCTGTGGTATTCCGAGTAGGATTCCGGTATTGAATGACTGTGACGAGCTTCAAACTCCTGAAGGCTGGGCGTTAGTGACAGACGCAAAAGAATCAAGGGATTCTATTCCAACCTGATTGAGAACCGACAGATGAGTAGCCGTGCTGTGACAGAGCATTTGGACCATTTTCACTGAGAGGATGGGATGTAGCCATCGGCAAGGGTGATGCCTCCAGACGATTAGCCATGCAGTGACAGCGCATAGGACCATTTTCCCGAGAGGATGAAAAGTAACCATTGACGACGGTGATGCCCTACATACAGCTTACCATGGAAAGGAGTAAGAAAGATTGGATGAATGTAATAAGAAAGTAGAAATACAAGAGGAGCACAGCATCTCCACACGCCTATCTGAAATTCCCACTATTGATTTACATAAGTATTTCTATCCCTTTTTATTTATCTTTATTTATCCAATCTAATCACATTTGACTTTATGAGTCCACTTAACTGGGATTTACAAGGTGACCATAGCTTGCTTCATACCAACAATCTCTGTGGGATCGACCCTTACTCACGTAAGGTATTACTTGGATGACCCAGTACACTTGCTGGTTAAGTTGAATGGAGTTGTGATCATAAATTACAATAGAGCCAATTTTTAAATTCCATACAAGTACAAGGAGTACAACTTTAAGGATCACAATTTCGTCCACCAAGTTTTTGGCGCCGTTGCCGGGGATTGTTCGAGTATGGACAACTGACGGTTCATCTTGTTGCTCAGATTAGGTAATTTTCTTTTCAAAAATCTTTTTCAAAATTTTTCTTTTATTTTTCGTTTTTCCAAACTTTATTTTCGAAAAAATTAATAAAAATCCAAAAAAATAATAAAATCATAAAAATCAAAAATATTTTATGTTCCTTGTTTGAGTCTTGAGTCAATTTTTAAGTTTGGTGTCCATTGCATGTTTTTAAAATTTATGCATTATTTTTTCGAAAATTTCATGCATTCATAGTGTTCTTCATGATCTTCAAGTTGTTCTTGACAAGTCTTCTTGTTTGATCTTGATGTTTTCTTGCTTTGTGTTGTTTGTTGTTTTTCATATGCATTTTTCGTTTGTTAGAGTCCATGCATTAAAGATTTCTAAGTTTGGTGTTTTGCATGTTTTCTTTGCATCAAAATTTTTTTTTCAAAAATATGTTCTTGATGTTCATCATAATCTTCAAAGTGTTCTTGGTGTTCATCTTGACATTCATAGTGTTCTTGCATGCATTATGTGTTTGATCCAAAATTTTTATGTTTTGGGCCATGTTTGTGTTTTTCTCTCTCATAATTAAAAATTCAAAAAATCAAAAAATATATTTTCCTTATTTTTCTCATAATTTTCAAAAATTTGAGTTGACTTAGTCAAAAAATTTTAAAATTAGTTATTTCTTACAAGTCAAGTCAAATTTTCAAAAATTTAAAAATCTTATCTTTTCAAAATCTTTTTCAAAAATCATATCTTTTCAATTTTATCTTTGTTTTTCGAAAATTTTCAAAAAAAAAATCTTTTTCAAAATATTTTCAAAATCTTTTTCTTATCTTTATATCTAATTTTTGAAAATTAGCTAACAAGTAATGTGATTGATTCAAAAATTTGAAGTTTGTTACTTTCTTGTTAGGAAAGGTTTAATCTTTAAATTCTAGAATTTTATCTTTTAGTTTCTTGTTAGTTAAGTAATTTTAAAAATTAAATATTTTTCAAACATATCTTATCTTATCTTCTTATCTTATCTTTTTATCATATCTTTTTTTAAAATTTTATCTTTTTCAAAAATTTGATTTTAAAATATCTTATCTAACTTCTTATCTTCTTATCTTTTTAAATTTGATTTTAATATCTTTTTCAACTAACTATTTGACTTTGTGTTTGTTTCTTATCTTTTTCAAAATCACCTAACTACTTCTCCCTCTCTAATTTTCGAAAATATCTCACCCCTTTTTCAAAAATTCTTTTTAATCAATTAATTGTTTTAATTTTAATTCTATCTTATCTTTTATTTTCGAAATTACTAACACATTTTTTTAAAAAAAAATTATTATTTTCGAATTTCTCTCCCCCTCATCTCTTTCTATTTATTTTATTTATTTACTAACACTTCTCTTCATCTCTTATCACCTCCCCTATCCCTACTCTTTATACAGACTATTCATTCTTTTTCACTCTTCCCCCCTTTCTTCTTCTACTAACATAAAGGAATCTCTATACTGTGACATAGAGGATTCCTCATTCTTTTCTTGCTTTCTTCTCTTTCATATGAGCAGGAACAAGGAAAAAAACACTCTTGTTAAAATTGATCCAGAACCTGAAAGGACTCTGAAGAGAAAATTAAGAGAAGCTAAGTTACAACAATCTAAAGGTAACCTTTCAGAAATATTAGAGCAAGAGAAGGAGATGGCAGCCGAAAATAATAATAATGCAAGGAGAATGCTTGGTGACTTCACAAAGCCAACGTCCAAATTTGATGGAAGAAGCATCTCTATTCCTGCCATTGGAGCCAATAATTTTGAGCTTAAGCCTCAACTAGTTGCTTTAATGCAACAGAACTGCAAGTTTTATGGACTTCCATCTGAAGATCCTTATCAGTTTTTAACTGAGTTCTTGCAGATTTGTGAGACTGTTAAGACGAATGTAGTTGATCCTGAAGTCTACAGACTCATGCTTTTCCCTTTTGCTGTAAGAGACAGAGCTAGAATATGGTTGGATTCACAACCTAAGGATAGCCTGGACTCTTGGGATAAGCTGGTCACAGCCTTCTTGGATAAATTCTTTCCTCCTCAAAAGCTGAGCAAGCTTAGAGTGGATGTTCAGACCTTCAAACAAAAAGATGGTGAATCCCTCTATGAAGCTTGGGAAAGATACAAGCAGTTGACCAAAAGGTGTCCATCTGACATATTTTCAGAATGGACCATATTAGATATATTCTATTATGGTCTATCTGAGTTTTCGAAAATGTCATTGGACCATTCTGTAGGTTGATCTATTCACCTAAAGAAAATGCCTGAAGAGGCTCAAGAACTCATTGACATGGTTGCAAATAACCAGTTCATGTACACTTCTGAGAGGAATTCCATGAATAATGGGACACCTCAGAGGAAGGGAGTTCTTGAGATTGATGCTCTGAATGCCATATTGGCTCAGAACAAAGTGTTGACTCAGCAAGTCAACATGATCTCTCAAAATCTGAATGGATGGCAAAATGCATCCAACAGTACTAAAGAGGCAGCTTCTGAAGAAGCTTATGATCCTGAGAACCCTGCAATGGCAGAGGTCAATTACATGGGTGAACCTTATGGAAACACCTATAATTCATCATGGAGAAATCATCCAAATTTCTCATAGAAGGATCAACAAAAGCCTCAACAAGGCTTTAACAATGGTGGACGCAATAGGCTGAGCAATAGCAAGCCTTTTCCATCATCTTCTCAGCAACAGACAGAGAATTCTGAACAAAACACTTCTAATTTAGCCAATCTAGTCTCTGATCTGTCAAAGGCCACTTTCAGTTTTATGAGTGAAACAAGATCATCCATCAGAAATCTGGAGGCACAAGTGGGCCAGCTAAGTAAGAAAGTCATTAAAACTCCTCCCAGTATTCTCCCAAGCAATACAGAAGAGAATCCAAAAGGAGAGTGCAAGGCCATTGATATAATCAATAGGCCGAATGCACAAGGGAGGAGGAGGACGAAAATCCTAGTGAGAGAAAGCTCCTGGGACGTCCCTCAAGCAAGAAGGAGTTTCCTATTAAGGATCCAAAGGAATCTGAGGCTCATATAGAGACCATAGAGATTCCATTAAATCTCCTTCTGCCATTCATGAGCTCTGAAGACTATTCTTCCTCTGAAGAGGATGAAGATGTGACTGGAGAGCAAGTTGCTCAATATTTAGGAGCTATCATGAAGCTGAATGTCAAGTTGTTTGGTAATGAGACTTGGGAAAGTGAACCTCCCTTGCTCATTGGTGAACTAGACACCTGCATTCAGAAAATTTTACCTCAAAAGAGACAAGATCCTGGCATGTTCTTAATACCTTGTACCATAGGCACCATGACCTTTGAAAAAGCTCTATGTGATCTAGGGTCAGGGATAAATCTTATGCCACTCTCTGTAATGGAGAAGCTGGGGATCATTGAGGTACAACCTGCCTTGTTCTCATTATAATTGGCAGACAAGTCATTGAGACAAGCTTATGGAATAGTAGAGGACGTGTTAGTAAAGGTTGAAGGCCTTTACATCCCTGCTAATTTCATAATCTTAGACACTAGGAAGGAAGAGGATGAGTGTATCATCCTTGGAAGACCTTTCCTAGCCACAGCAGGAGCTGTGATAGATGTCAACAGAGGGGAATTAGTCCTTCAATTGAATGGGGACTACCTTGTGTTTAAGGCACAAGGCCATCCCTCTATGACAAAAGAGAGTAAGCATGAAGAGCTTCTCTCAGTTCAGAGTCAAGAAGAGCCCCCACAGTCAAACTCTAAGTTTGGTGTTGGGAGGCCACAACCAAACTCTAAGTTTGGTGTTAAGACCCCATATCCAAACTCTAAGTTTGGTGTTGGGACTATACAATATTGACCTGATCACCTTGTGGCTCCATGAGAGCCCACTGTCAAGCTATTGACATTAAAGAAGTGCTTGTTGGGAGGTAACCCAATTTTATTTATCTAATTTTTATTTTATTTTATTTTATTGTTATTTTGTGTTTTATTAGGTACATGATCATGTGGAGTCACGAAAAAAATATAAAAATTAAAAACAGAATCAAAAACAGCAGAAGAAAAATCACACCCTGGAGGAAGGACAGACTGGCGTTCAATGCCAGTAAGGAGCATCTGGCTGGCGTTCAACGCCAGAACAGAGCATGAATCTGGCGCTGAACGCCAGAAACAAGCAACATTCTGGCATTTGAACGCCAGGAATGTGCCTTGAGAAAAGCTGGCGCTGAACGCCAGTAACAAGCATGGAACTGGCGTTCAACGCCAGAAACATGCTACATATGGGCGTTGAACGCCCAGAACATGCTTTACATGGGCGTTGAACGCCCAGAACGTGCATCACCTCGGCGTTTAAACGCTAGAATGGTATGCAAAGGCATTTTACATGCCTATTTGGTGCCGGGATGGAATTCCTTGACACCTCAGGACCTGTGGACCCCACAGGATCACCTTAGGATCTGTGGACCCCACAGGATCCCCACCTAACATATTCCTACCTTACCTCCTAATCCTATTACACTCTCCCCCATGTCACATTTCCCAAAACCCTTCACCAATCACCTCAATCTCTCTTCCCCATCACCTCTTCACCACTCACATCCATCCACTCTTCCCCATAAACCCCACCTACCTTTAAAATTCAAAAACACTTTCCCACCCAAACCCACACTACAAGAAAAAGGCACATTTGTAACAAAAAATATTGATACAAAACGTCAAAATTTTGAAACAAAAGTTTTTTGTAACAAAAAAAGGGTCCATTGCAGTAAGTCCCGTTACAAAAACTTTTTGTAACGAAAAATGGAACTGTTACAATTCAATACCATATTTTGTAACAATTTTTTCTGATACAAAAAACCAGAAGCCGTTACAAAAGTGGTAACAAATTTTGATTTTGAAGGTATTTTTCGTGACGGTCAATTTTTTTCCTATCAAAAAATTTTGTTACAAAATGTAACATGATTTTGTAACATTTTTTTTCTTTAGTTATAAAAGCAAATTAATTATTTTATAATAACTTTTTTTATTACAAATTACATGCATAATTTACTAAATTATTTTTTAAATTAACTAATATATTAACGATTTTAATAAGCAAGTTTACATGTATATAATATGCAAAAACATACATAAGTCAAACAAGATCCTTTTAGCTAAAATTGTCTTGAAACAAAATAACATTAACTAGTGAGTACATTGATTAGTTCAACCAAAACATAAAAGTTCTAACATAAAAGTTCAACCAAAACATAAAAGTTCTAACATAGATTAGTGTCTCTATGCATCAAAACATTCTTGAGCCCTCAAAGTAGCATATGGTCACCATTTCAGCACTCCTGTAAATAAGAAAAACCGAAACAAAAAAGTTAGAAACAAGATATAACACTAATTATTATTTTTTCACTAAGTTTTATCTAAAATGTTTAGAAAAATTTCGGCAAAACCTCCCCTACAACTTGGATATTTCCACCGTCCACGGTTCCAACAAACACAACCAATTCACAACTTATGTCTCAGCCATACCCAACCAAATTTATCAAACCAAATAATAGGACATTTGTCATTTTTCAACCATGACACAAGTAAAATGTGATAAATAGATCCATATACAAATTAAAATATACTAATATAAAATGGGAATCATCTACGAAAATGTATTAAAACCATAAGCAACTTTAGGAGTACCTTTAAGGTCTAGTTTGTTTCATTGTCAAAGCATGCTATGAGAGAGTTCACAACAGCTTGTTGAGCTTCCAATTTAGCTTTCACTCGAGCTTATTCTTCCTTTTGGCGTGTTTGTTGCTTTTTAAGTTTTTCTTTGAGCACATCTATTTCCTTTGTTAGCTCCTCACGGTCTTGCATTGCCTCTTGAAGTTGTACTTGAATCCTTAACTTAGATTTCTAAGCCTTTATGCCATAACCTAGCATCACAGCGACTATCACTTTCAAAGGGCTCTATGTAAACTAAATTCCAAGGCGGTTCTCTATAACTCCACAATACAAACTATCCTAATTCAATGCATTGTAAAAAACACAAAATCAATAACAAAATTGAATTAATATTTCTATGTTAATAATGATGATGTAGTTACCTAAAAACACAAAAATTTAAGAAAACAAAAAGTATCAAAATCATCAAAAAAATACAAAAAATAGAATCAAAATAATAAGGCACTAGAGTAAATAATAAGGCACCATAGAATTGTCAACTTTCTGTTAAAACATAATTGAAACAACAGAAATTGAAAATTCCATCAGGCTTAAAAAATTGACTACTGATAGTAAATGCTCCGAGTGGTTCCAGAACCTTTTTCTGATTAATTATCAAAACGAAACATCAAATATTAAGTTTGGAGAAAGAGTCAAATGCACATTGCACTTCAGCATTAGGCCCATTGCCTACATCAACAACTATATGGAAACCACCTAATGGCTTCTCTGTCAGTAGACAATGCAATATAAAAGATTAGCAAATAGGATCAGAACATTCAAAAAAATGACAGAAGAAAAATTGTAAATGCTACAATAAAAATAATAACACATAATGTATCCCAATTAGAACTCCATTATTAACCACTTCATTTACCAAACAACTATTTATTATCATACCAATATCAAGCCATACCTATGCTTCCTGCTGCTTTGCGAACTGCCTTTACTAGGTTAGATGTATATACATTCATGTAATCAACTTGCTTAATAGATGATGAAGCCTTTCTCTCAGAATTTGCTAAACTTTCAGCTGTAAATTGATTGTATATATCAGCAGCTCGCTCTAATACGTCTTTGATATCAGTCTTTCCAAGTCCACCAGCATTTGTAAAAATTTTGAATGCATTCCGGTTGAAGGACAGATAACTCACTGTTCACATATAGAGATGTTTCATAAACAATTAGTGAGTTAAATATTCAAAATTTCATTTTATCCATGAGAAATTATTTTTCAATTACCAAAACCAAACTAAAATAACATAAAAGTGTCTGTCAAAACCCATGGATGTTAATTATTAACAAACAGGAAATAGTAAAAACAATTCATGACCACCAATACAATAACAAGCTAGTAAGGAAAACCACTCAGTCTAACAGCTAAGGGTTAAGGCATAAATAGTAGTTCCTTGACATAGTATACCAGGTTTCATGGCTAAGTGATTTTGTTTGAACCCTCCTTTTAACATTCTCCAAGATTCATTATAGTTTCACAAGAAGAAGCATGTGCAATACCAATCTCTACAGATAACTCAAAAGGGCTTTTGCATTAAAGAGCATGTTACAAACAAAATCTAAAGCTTTCAAACAACTATGATGTCTTACAGTTAGAAGAGTGACATTCAGCTACAACCTCATCATGTACCTGTTATCATAATGGATCCATCAACAGGACACAAGAATGCTTCATCCTTTGTGAGTGTGTTATTGAACATGGTTGGTGTTGATGCTAATCTGAAAAGAGCAAACAATGGTATTAACTGACTAGGCCATTAGAATGATCTTATCCATGGTGAAAACTACTAAATTAGGCAA
The DNA here is from genome assembly GCF_014773155.1 of Arachis stenosperma. Classification (NCBI taxonomy): domain Eukaryota; kingdom Viridiplantae; phylum Streptophyta; class Magnoliopsida; order Fabales; family Fabaceae; genus Arachis; species Arachis stenosperma. The sequence goes on along the minus strand of NC_080382.1, from coordinate 24,638,608 downwards.
GCAAAAGAAAGACAACCAATTAGTATCATGTCTGACCCAATGAACAAATAAGGAGAAAAAAAAAAACACACACACACACACACACATCATTTGCAGACATTGCTGCTGGGAACCTAGGACAAGGTGGAACTACAAAAAGCAAACACAGTTCAAGGCGCGGTCAACTCACTGTAAAAAGAAGAATGACAGAAGTGGAGCGGCGGCTCCGATGGCGACCTCCAGCAGCGGCGACGGAGACAGCTTCACAGACGGCGACGTGGTTTGGCGATGGGCGGACCCGCGGCGACAGATCTGATGCGCGTCTCCTCTCTCCGTGGCTGAGCTCCCTCGAGGTTCTGTTTCCTCCCTCGTGCATCCTTCTCTTGTGACGAACAGTGGCGGCGACGGCATGGAGCACGGTGCGGCGGTGGTGACGAGGCATGGTGAAAACCGGCAACGATAGTAACGACGCGACTGGCGGCGATGGCTTCACGGACTGCAATGGCTTCATGGACGGCGACGCGGCTGACGGCGTGACTCCCTCTCCTCGCGATTCTGGCGGTGGCAGCAGCGCGGCCCTCTCTCATCGTCGGATCTCCTTTCTTCTCTCTCCCCTTTCTCCCTCTTCGTGCTTCCCCTCTTCCCCTTTCTTTCTTTTATTTCTTTTCTAATTGTTGTTAGGTTTCTTTTTGTGTGTATTGAGTGTGAGTGTGTGACCGCAGGTGAGTGAGTGAGGGGTGTGGCTGCTGTGTGGCTGCTGTTTGTGTGTTAGAGGGTTAAGGTAGAAAATTAGGTTTAAGTAAAATTGGGATTAAGTTAGGGTTTAATGTTTTGGGAGTGTAAATTAAAATTTTATTTAGAGTAAAATTATTAATAAAATAATAAAATAAAGTAATAATTTAAAACTAAAAAATATAAAATAATTATCTTTGAAATGCCATTTAATTACTAACTTAAAATATATCTTCGAATAAATACTAATTTAATGAAAATTTATAATAATTAAATTAATTCTCTTTTATTTATAAAATAAGGTTAAAAATCTAAATATTTAAAAGTAAGATATATAAAATATTTATTATTTATTTATTTTCTTTTATAAAAAAATTATATAAACAAATTTTTTTAGCGTGTTTAACATTTTGAAAAAAAAATTGTTATAAAATATATTTATATTTTGTGATAAACAAATAATTTATTACAAATAATGTTAAATTTGTGACAAATTAATTTTTTGTTACAAAACAATTGGAGTTTTTGAAACAAAAAGATATTTTGTTACAAAATATTACGAATTTTTGTAACTTTTTTGTTTTTTGTTACAAAATATTATAATATTTCGTAACAAAACAAAGGTTCGTTACAAAAACTAACATAATTTGTAACAACAAAAGTTAGATTGTTACAAAATATTAGCATGTTTTATAACAACTTGTAATGTTATTACAAAAAATTATTCTTTTGTAACAATTACTAATTATTATTACAAAAAATTGTTTTTTTTGTAACAATTTTAAATTTGATACAAAATTTTTGTTACAAATGTTCCATTTTCTTGTAGTGCCACCCTAAAATGGCCGAACCTACCCTCTCCCCTTTCCCTATATAAACCCCTCCATTCCACTTCATTTTCACACAACACAACACCCTCTTCTATACCTTGGCCGAAACCCACCCTCCCCCTTCTCCTCAAGATTTTCTTCTTCTTCTACTTCTTCTCTTCTTTCGTCTCTTGCTCGAGGGCGAGCAATATTCTAAGTTTGGTGTGGTAAAAGCATAAGCTTTTTGTTCTTCCATTACCATCAAATGGCACCTAAGGCCGGAGAATCCTCTAGAAAAGGAAAAGGGAAGACAAAAGCTTCCACCTCCGAGTCATGGGAGATGGAAAGATTCATCTCCAAAAGCCATCAAGACCACTTCTATGATGTTGTGGCAAAGAAGAAGGTGATCCCTGAGGTCCCTTTCAAGCTCAAGAAAAATGAGTATCCGGAAATCCGACATGAGATCCGAAGAAGAGGTTGGGAAGTCCTAACCAACCCCATGCAACAAGTCGGAATCTTAATGGTTCAAGAGTTCTATGCCAATGCATGGATCACTAGGAACCATGATCAAAGTATGAACCCGAGTCCAAAGAATTATCTCACAATGGTTCGGGGGAAATACTTAGATTTTAGTCCGGAAAATGTGAGGTTGGCGTTCCACTTGCCCATGATGCAAGAAGATGTACGCCCCTACACTAGAAGGGTCAACTTCAATCAAAGGTTGGACCAAGTCCTTATGGACATATGTGTGGAAGGAGCTCAATGGAAAAGAGACTCCAAAGGCAAGCCAGTTCAACTAAGAAGACTGGACGTCAAGCCTGTGGCTAGAGGATGGTTGGAGTTCATTCAACGCTCCATCATTCCCACTAGCAACCGATCTGAAGTTACTGTGGATCGGGCCATCATGATTCATAGCATTATGATTGGAGAGGAAGTAGAAGTTCATGAAGTCATCTCCAATGAATTCTACAATATAGCCGAAAAGCCCTCCACCATGGCAAGGCTAGCTTTTCCTCACCTTATTTGCCATCTATGTTACTCAGCTGGAGTTATCATAGAAGGAGACATCTCCATTGAAGAGGATAAGCCCATCACCAAGAAGAGGATGGAGCAAGCAAGAGAGACCCTCCACGGTTCTCAAGAGATGCATGAGGAAGCTCATCATCAAGAAATCCCTGAGATGCCTCAAGGGATGCACTTTCCTCCCAACAACTATTGGGAACAACTCAACACTTCCTTAGAAGATTTGAACCACAATGTGGAACAATTAAGGGTGGAACATCATGAGCACTCCATCATTCTCCATGAAATAAGAGAAGATCAAAGAGCAATGAGGGAGGAGCAACAAAGGCAGGGAAGGGACATAGAAGAGCTTAAGGACATTGTTGGTCCTTCAAGAAGAAGACGCCACTAAGGTGGATTCATTCCTTGTTCTTATTTCTTTCTGTTTTTCGGTTTCTATGTTATGTTTATCTATATTTTGTGTCTCTACTTCATGATCATTAGTATGTAGTAACCATGTCTTAAAGCTATGAATAAAATCCATTAATCCTTCACCTCTCTTAAATAAAATATGCTTTAATTCAAAAGAACAAGAAGTACATGAATCTCGAATTTATCCTTGAATTTAGTTTAATTATATTGATGTGGTGACAATACTTTTTGTTTTCTGAATGAATGCTTAAACAGTGCATATTTTTGATCTTGTTGTTTATGAATGTTAAAATTGTTGGCTCTTGAAAGAATGATGAACAAAGAGAAATGTTATTGATGATCTGAAAAATCATGAAATTGATTTTTGAAGCAAGAAAAAGCAGTGAAAAACAGAAGCTTGCGAAAAAAAAGAAGAAGAGGTGGCGAAAAAAATATTGAAAGAAAAAGAAAAAGCAAGCAGAAAAAGCCAATAGCCCTTAAAACCAAAAGGCAAGGGTAAAAAGGATCCAAAGCAAAAGAGTGTGCTTAAGAGCTCTGGACACCTCTAACTGGGGACTCTAGCAAAGCTGAGTCACAATCTGAAAAGGTTCACCCAGTCATGTGTCTGTGGCATTTATGTATCCGGTGGTAATACTGGAAAACAAAATGCTTAGGGCCACGGCCAAGACTCATAAGTAGCTGTGTTCAAGAATCAACATGTTTAACTAGGAAACTCAATAACACTATCCGAAAATCTAAGTTCCTAGAGAAGCCAATCATTCTAAACTTCAAAGGAAAAAGTGAGATGCCAAAACTGTTCAGAAGCAAAAAGCTACAAGTCCCGCTCATCTAGTTATAATTAATATTCATTGATATTCTGGAATTTATAGTATATTCTTTTCTTTTTATCCTATTTGATTTTCAGTTGCTTGGGGACAAGCAACAATTTAAGTTTGGTGTTATGATGAGCGGATAATTTATACACTTTTTGGCATTGATTTTAGGTAATTTTTAGTAAGTTCAAGCTACTTTTAGGGATGTTTTCATTATTTTTTGTGTTAAATTCACATTTCTGGACTTTACTATGAGTTTGTGTGTTTTTCTGTGATTTCAGGTAATTTCTGGCTGAAATTGAGGGACTTGAGCAAAACTCTGAAAAAAGGCTGACAAAAGGACTGCTGATGCTGTTGGATTCTGACCTCCCTGCACTCGAAATGGATTTTATAAAGCTACAGAACTCCAAATGGCGCGCTCTCAACGGCGTTGGAAAGTAGACATCCAGAGCTTTCTAGAAATATATAATAGTCTATACTTTATTCGGAAATTGATAACGTAAAGTGGCGCTCAACGCCAAGTACATGCTGCTGTCTGGAGTTAAACGCCAGAAACACGTCATAACCCGGAGTTGAACGCCAGAAACACGCTATAACTCGACGTTCAACTCCAAGAAAAGTCTCAGCTCGTGGATAGATCAAGCTCAGCCCAAGCATACACCAAGTGGGCCCCGGAAGTGGATTTATGCATCAATTACTTACTCATGTAAACCCTAGTAGCTAGTCTAGTATATATAGGACTTTTAACTATTGTATTAGACGTCTTTTGACCACGTTACATCTTTGGTCTCAGTTTTGTTTTATTCTTCATCTTAAGAGGCTATTGATCACGTTTTAGGGGGCTGGCCATTCGGCCATGCCTGAACCTTTCACTTATGTATTTTCAACGGTGGAGTTTCTGCACACCATAGATTAAGGGTGTGGAGCTCTGCTGTACCTCAAATTTCAATACAATTACCATTACTTTCTATTCAATTCTCTTTTATTCTTATTCCAAGATATACGTTGCACTTCAACTTGATGAATGTGATGATCCGTGACACTCATCATCATTCTCACCTATGAACGCGCGTGATTGACAACCACTTCCGTTCTACTTTAGGCCGGGCACATATCTCTTAGATTCCCCAACAGAATCTTCGTGGTATAAGCTAGATGGATGGCGGCATTCATGGGGATCCGGAAAGTCTAACCTTGTCTGTGGTATTCCGAGTAGGATCCCGGGAATCCGGAAAGTCTAACCTTGTCTGTGGTATTCCGAGTAGGATTTCGGTATTGAATGACTGTGACGAGCTTCAAACTCCTGAAGGCTGAGCGTTAGTAACAGACGCAAAAGAATCAATGGATTCTATTCCAACCTGATTGAGAACCGACAGATGATTAGCCGTGCTGTGACATAGCATTTGGACCATTTTCACTGAGAGGATGGGATGTAGCCATCGGCAAGGGTGATGCCTCCAGACGATTAGCCATGCAGTGACAGTGCATAGGACCATTTTTCCGAGAGGATGAAAAGTAGCCATTGACAACGGTGATGCCCTACATACAGCTTGCCATGGAAAGGAGTAAGAAGGATTGGATGAATGTAATAAGAAAGTAGAAATACAAGAGGAGCACAGCATCTCCACACGCCTATCTGAAATTCCCACTATTGATTTACATAAGTATTTCTATCCCTTTTTATTTATCTTTATTTATCCAATCTAATCACATTTGACTTTATGAGTCCACTTAACTGGGATTTACAAGGTGACCATAGCTTGCTTCATACCAACAATCTCTGTGGGATCAACCCTTACTCACGTAAGGTATTACTTGGATGACCCAGTACACTTGCTGGTTAAGTTGAATGGAGTTGTGATCATAAATTCCAATAGAGCCAATTTTTAAATTCCATACAAGTACAAGGAGTACAACTTTAAGGATCACAATTTCGTCCACCAGACACTCTAATGCACAGTAGATGGTACAGCTCTAATTTCGTGAATCCAGTCCCAACCCAGTAAAGCATTATAACTTGCCCTCGAAGACACCACCAAAAAACAGTGTTTCGCTCAGAGGACCCCACTTTCACCCCCAAGGTAACCAGACCTTTCGCAGGAGTAGAAACACCACTAAAGTCTGTTATAGCAATGTTAGTGGGGACCAAATCATCAGGATACTTACCAACTTTCATCAGCATCCTCTCCGGTAAGAGATTTATTGCTGCTCCGCCATCAATTAAAACTTTATTTACTTTAATTCCGCTTAAAGTAGTAGTAATATGAAGTGGACGAAGATGAGATTTTTATTTTTTAGAAGGCCTCAGAAAATACCCTGGTTCATCCTCATATCGGATGAAAGAGAAAGCTTCTTCAGCATCCATGTCGTAATCTTCTTCAGGGTTGCCTTCATACTCACCCAAATATTTAGTTGGAATAATTGAAATAGTTACAACTATTTTATCATCTCCTTTTTCGAAATACTCTTCATCCACGTCGGCATCCCTGTCTTTGTCAGCTGCTGGAGTATGAGCTATCGCCTTGCCTTTATCCAACTTAGCAGGGGAAGAAAACCCTTTGGGCATGTTTCCCCATCAGAGGAAAAAATTATTCGGGAGTGCACCGAAGATGTTGCCCCCTTGCCTTTATCAGACTGAGGCTTCTTAATCTGAGGTAGACTCCTTCTTCTTCTACCCCTTGGGTATCCTCTGGCCCGACCACATTGATAGGGATATTGATTTCGAGGAGGCCCTCAATGTCCCCATTGTGGGTTCCGTCGGTATTGGGCATATCGACTCTGAAATTCTTGACAATTTCAAATCCATTGAACTCTTATAGCCTGAGAATGGCTCATCGATGTAATAGCATTCTACTAAGAAGCCCTGGAACTTTGTCACTCCACTCGTCTAATTGGTTGCTTTTGACGAGCCTGCTCCTCTCTATGAGCCAACTCCTTTTTCATCCTCTCTTTCTAAAAAATTGTTGTAGCTTCAGCATCAAACACAGTATTGCATCGAGGACACAGAGATACGTCCCGATCTTTAAGTTTTTGTTGCATAAGGAACTCTAATAATCCATCCCTTACACCAGGGTATACAGATCGGACTTGTGATTCGAAATCACCTAAAGCCACGTCAAAATCATAAGACATTCCAACCATATTTACTCCAAAATATGGTTAAACAAAACTAGCTTCAGCATCGAAAGGATCTGCATCAACTTTCATCTCTTTCTTTCCATCATCAAACTTCAAACGTCCTTCCATAATGGCCTCCTAAATCAGATCCCTGAAACGAACACAACTGTTAGTCGAACGAATGGTTGCTTGGTGAAATTTACAATAAGGTTTTTCTTTTAAATCTTTCACCGAAAGTAAAGTTCTCCCCTCAGGCAGAATTCACTGTTTATCTTTAAGCAACACATAAAAAATCTAATCAGATTCTGAGATATCAAAACTATATTTCTTTCCACTCTTTAGTTTTGAATCATTCTACTTTTCATTACTAGGGAGCTTTTTAAGTAAATAACAAACATATGGAGGACCTTTCTTAAGTTCATCCAAATCAACCTCCGCCTCAAAATCGAACTCCTCTTCCGAGGAATCCATGGCCTCATAAGTAACCTTTTCCTTTCGAGTAAAAGGTTTATTCTTTAACCTTTGTTCATTCTTATATTTCTCCTTTTCCTTCTTCATAAGTTCGACCTGACGAACTCTTTTAGCCAAATGGGCTAAGTCAGGTATATGCACATTAAGCAGTTTTCGACGCATATAGAATCCTAACCCCATAACTACTATTTTCACTACTTCACTCTCAGGTAATGACACATAACATCTACTTCTAGCATATTTTAAACGTATCATATTGATAAACCCCATTTGTAGGGATTATCTTGTGCTTGATTTAGGGGATTTTATAACCTTTTACCCACATTTATCCATTGAAATAGCATGGTTTTATAACTTCTCCTTTAATTGTGCTTAAGAGTGAAAACATACTTTTTAGGTCTTAAAATAGTTAAATTTAATTCACCTTGATTCCATTAGATGCCTTGATATGTTTATTAAGTAATTTAAGGTTTAGGAGGCAAAGATTGGATCAAGGAAATGAAGAAAGAAAGCATGAAAAGTTGGAGAACTCATGAAGAAATGAAAGAACCGGAAAGCTGTCAAGCCGACCTCTTCGCACTTAAACGACCATAACTTGAGCTACAGAGGTCCAAATGATACGGTTCCAGTTGGGTTGGAAAGCTAACATCCGGGGCTTCGAAAAGATATAAGATTTGCCATAGTTGCTACACGTATGGTGGCGCGCACACGCATAGCACGCGCACGCGCCGTTGCTGCCACCTGGTTCACTTAAAGCAAAACGTGGCCAGCGAATTCTAAAGCCTTGTGGGCCCAATCCAACTCATTTCTGATGCTATTTAACCCAAGGAGTGAAGAGGGAAACATATGTTAGTTACCATTAGTTTAGGATTAGTTGAGAAGTAGTTTCTAGAGAGAGAAGCTCTCACTTCTCTCTAGGATTAGGATTAGGATTAGTTCTTAGATCTAGGTTTTAATCTTTGCTTTCTTATACTTCTACCTTTCAATTCTTTGTTGTTACATTCATTCTTCTTCCATTCTTTTGTTGTAATTTCCTTTATGTTGTTCTTGTATTTTATTGTAGATCTACTTTTGTTTCTTCTACTCTCTTTCAATTCAATAAGAGGTAATTCATAATAATTGTGTTCATTTGATTTGTTGATGTTTAATTCCTTGCAATTGAGTAGTGTAGATTTACTTTTCTTACAATTTTACTATGCTTTCCTTTTATGCCTTCCAAGTGTTTGATGAAATGCTTGGTTGGATTTTAGAGTAGAATTTTATTGTCTTGGCTTGAAAAGGTAACTTAGGAACTCTTGAGTTACTAATATCCAAGTAATTGATGATTGGGACCCATTGACTCTAGTTATCACTAATTGAATTAGTGGAGAGTTAGGACTTATGTACTAGGATTGATATAGCTCATTTGACTTTCCTTTACTACTAGTTAGAGGATGATTTAATGAGATTAATCCTTGCCAATTCTCATATTGTGGTTAGTGATTAGGATAGAGATCCTTGACCACCAACCCTTGCCAAGACTTTTTTAGGCCTTAGTTTACTTTCTTGTCATTTATCTTTCATGCTTCTTATCAAAACCCCAAAATAACTCACAACCAATAACAAGACACTTTATTGTAATTCCTAGGAAGAACGACCCGAGGTTTGAATACTTCGGTTTATAAATTTTAGGGGTTTGTACTAGTGACAAACAACTTTTTGTATGAAAGGATTATTGATTGGTTTAGAAACTATACTTGCAACGAGAATTCATTTGTGAAATTCTATACCATCAAAAATCCCAGTCATCAAAATGGCACTGTTGCCGGGGATTTGCAATGGTGTTGTGTTATTGGTTATTGTATATATGTGAATATTGTGAATAGCTTGATTTTTTGATTGCTTGTTAGTTTTTGCTAGTCTTAGTATTTTGTTTCATTATTTCTTATTAGTTTTTATTTCTTATTTGCTCTTGCTATCATGAATTCTCACCTTGGCTATGAGTTTGGTTATAAAAATGTTGTAGGAAATGAGGACTATAATGAAGATGTGTATCAAGGATGGGACACTCAAAGGTGGGAGGAGCCATATGCTTATGATCAATCCTCATGGCAACAACCCCCACCAATGCACTATGAAGAAGAGCCATTGTATGATGTATATCAATCCAATGGCTATGGTGAATCACCTTATGACTTTCAAGAACCACCACCATATGCCTATGAACCATATCCTCAACATAACTCTCACCCACACTCACAAGCCTCTTCTCACCAAACACCTTCATATGACCCTAACCTATATCCATCCTACCAACAACTATATGAGCCATATGAACCACACATAGAGCCACTACCACTCCAACATCAATATTTTCAAGAGCCACTCCCTCCATATTATTACCAAGATGAACCACCTCTAATATATGAAAATTTCCAACCACAAGATGAATACTACTTTCCACCACAACCTCCCATGGAAGAATACTTATGTCCTTCAATCCAAGAGCCCTATGATCCTACTCATGACATGCAAGAGGAACAAGAGTCAAGGGATCATCTCAAGGAATCATTGGATCAATTTCAAGCAACGATGGAGTGTGTTGTGCAACAAGTGGAAAGAGTGGGAAACATTGAACCACCACAACTCTACCAAGAAGAACCACCTTCCTATTATGAACCCTTCCCCCAAAATGATGAACCCTTCCACCCACCCCAATCTCTAATGGATGAAACCCTTGGTGTTCTTGTTCAAGAGCAAGAAGAGATGAAAAGAGATGTGCAAAATTTCATGGCCGCCTTAGATGCGGTAACAAATCAATTAGCCTCCCAATGCTTGAACACTCAAGGAACTCCCATGGCTACATGTGGAGAATCAAATGAAGAACATAGCATGAAGGGGAGATTGGAAACTCCGGTGGGAAATGAGGGAAGTTGCTTTGTGTTAGAACAATTGGAGGAAGCTTTAATTGTTGAAGACAAGGAAGAAGTGGTAGAAGACTTAGGAGATGCGGAGCTTCCATGGGAACATAGAGTTGAAGAAAATCCCTCCAAGATGATTGAAATTGATGCTAGGGAGGAAAGTGCACACCTTCCAAGGCATATTCCATATGACGACTTGGATGGGATAGAGCAAGAATTGAGTTCCCATGGCAATGAAGAGTAAGCATCAAGTCCTAGTGGTGGAGAATCCTTTGAACTTGAAGAACCTTCTCCTAGTGCATTTGAAAATGTTGTGGAGGTAAACTTCTTTCACCCTCTCAATTATAGTTTGATTAAGGGAAAAGGCTTAGATAGTATTAATGAACAAAGGATTGAATTAGAGAAATCTTGTGAAGAGGTGGAAGTCTTTAGAAATAGAAGGATGGGAGTGGAATACGCTTTATCAAGATCGTTGGAAGCATCTTTGCCTAGGTTGTCATCTACTCCTTCACTTGAGTGGGTAAAATTCATTTCTATTAGCTTTATTGTCCCACTTGAGTATGGCTTGCTTGAAACGGATGGTCAACTTAGGATGCTTTGTGGGATGAAGCGTAAACGAAAGATGTTTCGTGGTTGGCGTTGCAAATCAAGGCTCATTTTGGTTGATACTTCAAGAGTTGAATACAAAGGTTGGAGTAGTGCTCAAATAGATGGGTTTAGGAGGATTGTTGGGCACTTCATAGAGAATTCTTCTTGTTCACCACCCGGATGGACTAATAATGATGATCAACCTCAAGACGGGTGTGAAAACAAAGTGTGGGATCCCGGATTAGAAAAAGAAGATCAACTTTGGGAGCCCCAAGCTTGTGAAGAACTCTATCAACACTTGGCTCAATCTATGAGAAATCTTGGGGCACAATGGAGAACCAAGCATTGGTGGGAGTTCCAAGATGAATTCAAGCACAAGCCACCTTGAGAGGAGCTCCCCATAAGTCCAACTTAAGGGCAATAAATAAAAGTGCTAGGTGGGAGACACCCCACCATGGTAACATCTTTTCATTTTCTTTCTTTGTAAATATTGGTAGAATTCGTTTAATTTCATGTTTTTATTGGTTTGTTAAGTTTAGTTAGAAGTATAATATGATAAATAAGGTTTTAGGGTGTTTTGGTATTGAAAGGGCTTGGATTGGTGTAAAAAAAAAAAACTTAAAAATTTTTTTTTTGAAAAACAGAACACCATCCACGCATGCGCGCACTTGACGCGTACGCGCACCTGAGCATTTTTCGACCATCCACGTGGACGCGCACTGTACGCGTATGCGTGGATGCAAAAAATTCGACCCCAGCCAAAAACCCGAGAGTCATGCTTGCACTGTGCGAACATTGGGCCTAGGGCACAAGTCTGTGCACGCGTGCGCGCACCTGGCGCGTACGCGCACATGATCTTAAATTCGCAATGCACGCGCACGCACACTGTGCGCGCGCACGTCGATTGCACAATCTGCACCCCCGGTACTTTTACCCGAGAGTTGTGCCACTTTTGGGCCAACATTATGCCTCCGGCCTAACTCGACGCACGCGTGCGTGTACCTGGCGCGTACGCGTCCTTTAACCAATATGCCCATTGACGCGTAAACGTGCATGACGCGCACGCGTCGGTAAAAAAAAAAGAGTTTTTTTCTCATCTTCCATTTTCTTTTGTTCATTACATTCGCATATTTCTACTCTTTCCATTTTCATTTTGTTTCTATAGCATGTTTTCAGTTTTTTTTTCTAAGTGTCATTTCAATAATGGTGTTGAATTCTTATACTCAAGTATTGAGACTCTCTTGCTTTATCTTGGGTCTTTGTGACCTGTTTAACATTAATTGAAATGTTTGTTCCACACACAAGATAGTGCTTTAGTCCTTCCTAACTCATTATCCTTTATTTTTGCGCTTCATCATTGAGTTAGGTTGGGACCATATGCCCTCATGCTTCTCACTAATCTTGTTTGTGTCAACTCTTATTTGATCTTAATGCTCAATATGTTTTTCATGCTTTGACTTTACTCTTGCATCAAGTATTAGTTGATATGCCCTTTGCTTATATTGTTCTCTCACTCACATGTTGTAGCTACCATGTAATAGAGAACCATACTCCTACTTGGCATTAACCCCCGCCTATGTTCTATTTGCTTTGATATCTTTGTCATAGGCTTAATATTCCTTTCCTTTTCTATCCTTTTAGGTTGGCCACCAAGGAGGGAGAAAGGAAAAGCTTTTAAAGGGGGCAACAAACAAGTCATCCGCACAACCTTTTGAAGGAGCTCATCAATTGTAGCAACCCATCCACCTTGCTCTTCTTTGAGTGCACCGAGGACGGTGCAAACTTTTAAGTGTGGGGAGGTCGTCCGACCGTTCAGCGATCTTGGGTGACAAGTTTCTAATCCCAACACTTTTGCATTTCATTCTAGGATTTTATGGTTTTTACTTGCATTTTCTTATTTTTGCATACATATACACAATAAGTTTAGTCAAAATAATGAAAATTTTCAAGATTTCTATCTATAGGGCACCTTAATTGATTTGAGTAAAAACTTTTCATAGAACTTTCTTGAAATATATATATTGTGGATCATATTTTTGAGCTAAGAACACAAGCAAGTGAGATTTGAGCCTAATGGTGTGGTTACATCCTATAACCACTTATTTTCCTTCTTGTGTGCATTATTCTCTTTCTATGAATGTAATCTTTGATTTGTTTGATTCTTTATGTCCATTATTTTGTGTATACATGCATTTATATGATTGAGGTCATCATTTCATTAGCTCACTTATCCAAATAGCCAACCCTTTTATATTCCTTTGTTAGCCAATTTGAGCCTACGATTAACCCACTTGTTCTTAATTTTAGCACATTAAAAGCCTTAAAGCGAAAAACAATAAATGTCCTTATTTGGATCTTTGATTAGCTTAGGCTAGAGTGTGTGAGTATCATTCAAGTGTGGGAACCTTGGGACATTGGGTGAATAAAAGGATAATTTTGTATTTGTGTTATTGAAAATATTGGGAATTGGGTACATACTCATGTATTGATCAAATGTAAAACCTTATGCATTGAGATTCTTGTATATAGAAAAAAAATGAGAAAAACAAAAGAAAAAGAAAAAAAATAATATGGAAAAGAAAAAAAATATAGAAAAAGAAAGAAAAAGAAGAAAAACAAAGAAAGGAATAAAAAGGGGACAAAATGCCCCAAATCAAAGTATAGTCCAATAAAATCAATGCATAGGTGTTGTGAAATTAAAAAGGAATACATGAGTATCTGAAAAAAGTGAAAAATGGGTAGTTAGATTAGAACTTAATTGAATAGGATGTCATAGGTTAGGTGGGAAGTCTAAGCTTATCAAAGATTCAAATTCCAAGCTCACTTAACCAAATATGCATCCTACCTTGACCCTAACCCCATTACAACCTATGAAAAGACCTCATGATATATGTATGCATGCATGAAATATTTGTTGATTGTTAGAAGAAGAACAAATCTTGGAAAGCATGATTAGGGGATAATTGAGAGAATCAACCCTAAACACTTGAGAGAATAGAGTGCAAATACATCCGGTGAGGGTTTGATACTCAATTACATGTTTCCACCAATGATCATCTCCTTTCATGCAAGTTTGTAAAAAATATTTAATAGCTCAATTCAATTGTGGTTTGGCATGGTTGTTAATACCTTTTGCCCTTGTGCTTATATATGCTTCTTGGGAATTAATTTATTTTGACCAAGCAATTGCACTCATGTAGATAGTTGCATATAGGTAGATTGCATTTAGTTAGTTTTCATTGAATAAATGTTGATCCCTTTGCTTTCTCTTGGTTTTAGCATGAGGACATGCTTGGTTTAAGTGTGGGGAGGTTGATAAACACCATTTGTAGGGATTATCTTGTGCTTGATTTAGGGGATTTTATAATCTTTTACCCACATTTATCCATTGAAATAGCATGGTTTTATAACTTCTCCTTTAATTGTGCTTAAGAGTGAAAACATACTTTTTAGGTCTTAAAATAGTTAAATTTAATTCACCTTGATTCCATTAGATGCCTTGATATGTTTGTTAAGTGATTTAAGGTTTAGGAGGCAAAGATTGGATCAAGGGAATGAAGAAAGAAAGCATGAAAAGTTGGAGAACTCATGAAGAAATGAAAGAACCGGAAAGCTGTCAAGCCGACCTCTTCGTACTTAAACAACCATAACTTGAGCTACAGAGGTCCAAATGATGCGGTTCCAGTTGGGTTGAAAAGCTAACATCCGGGGCTTCGAAACGATATAAGATTTGCCATATTTGCTACATGTATGGTGGCGCGCACGCGCATAGTACGCGCACGCGCAGTTGCTGCCACCTGGTTCACTTAAAGCAAAACGTGGCCAGCGAATTCTAAAGCCTTGTGGGCCCAATCCAACTCATTTCTGATGCTATTTAACCCAAGGAGTGAAGAGGAAAACATATGTTAGTTACCATTAGTTTAGGATTAGTTGAGAAGTAGTTTCTAGAGAGAGAAGCTCTCACTTCTCTCTAGGATTAGGATTAGGATTAGTTCTTAGATCTAGGTTTTAATCTTTGCTTTCTTCTACTTCTACCTTTCAATTCTTTGTTGTTACATTCATTCTTCTTCCATTCTTTTGTTGTAATTTCCTTTATGTTGTTCTTGTGTTTTGTTGTAGATCTACTTTTGTTTCTTCTACTCTCTTTCAATTCAATAAGAGGTAATTCATAATAATTGTGTTCATTTGATTTGTTGATGTTTAATTCCTTGCAATTGAGTAGTGTAGATTTACTTTTCTTGCAATTTTACTATGCTTTCCTTTTATGCCTTATAAGTGTTTGATGAAATGCTTGGTTGGATTTTAGAGTAGAATTTTATGTTCTTAGCTTGGAAAGGTAACTTAGGAACTCTTGAGTTACTAATGTCCAAGTAATTGATGATTGGGACCCATTGACTCTAGTTATCACTAATTGAATTAGTGGAGAGTTAGGACTTATGGACTAGGATTGATATAGCTCATTTGACTTTCCTTTACTACTAGTTAGAGGATGATTTAATGAGATTAATCCTTGCCAATTCTCATATTGTGGTTAGTGATTAGGATAGAGATCCTTGACCACCAACCCTTGCCAAGACTTTTTTAGGCCTTAGTTTACTTTCTTGTCATTTATCTTTTATGCTTCTTATCAAAACCCCAAAATAACTCACAACCAATAACAAGACACTTTATTGTAATTTCTAGGGAGAACGACCCGAGGTTTGAATACTTCGGTTTATAAATTTTAGGGGTTTGTACTAGTGACAAACAACTTTTTGTATGAAAGGATTATTGATTAGTTTAGAAACTATACTTACAATGAGAATTCATTTGTGAAATTCTATACCATCAAAAATCCCAATCATCACATATAATCAACAATGGTTTCACCATCCTCTCGTTTCAAAGCAACTAGATCAGTAACTACTACATTCAACTCACCTCGGTAAAATTGAGCATGAAAAGCAGTTTCCAACTGATTCCACGTTGTTATCAAATTTGGTCTAAGATTCGAAAACCAAGTAAACGCATTCTTCGTTAACGAAGAAGGAAAAAACATCATTTTCAAATTCTCATCATTGGTTAAATTCCCAATCTCGACCAAATATCGAGTGACGTGTTCAGTAGTCGACTCTCTAACTTCCCCTGCAAATTTTGTAATTATTTTTGGATTTTTCACCCCTCTTGATACTTCAGTCATTTGAACAATTTGAGAGAAAGCAGACACAAAATGGGGTCGGTTAATAAAACCAACGTTCAAACCAACTCGATTGAGTACCTCTTTCACAATTCTTGTGACTTGATAACGTTCACCACCATAATTAGCACGTAATCGGGCTAGAACATCATCTGCATTTTGACCACGGGGAATTATCTGAGGATTCTCTCCGTTTAAAACATTGTTTTCATTTTGAAATAGATTTTCGAATCTCTCATTGTTCCCCCTGACATCATGCCTTTCACCTTCATCATAATCAACGATTCGAGCAATCCGTTCAACTTACCTTGTAAGACATTCAAATTTCGATTCATGATCAGCCATCATAGGATTTAGAATTGTAGTCATTTGTTGAGTCAATAAGTTGACTAAATCATGATGACTTTTCTCTACATGTTGTCAAAATACTGCCAAGGAATTAGAAGCATTCGATGTAGAGCCCACATTATAATCACAAGAGAATTCGTAATGCTGTTGTAGGTTTTGAGAATTATTTACTCCATTTACACTCTCAAAACGAACAAAAGGAACAAAACCACTCATCGGTGGAGTATAATCGGGAGGGAGGCCATAAGGAGGCTAACCAGTAGTTACTAGAGGCTGGACTGGTGGTAAGTTACCACGTGGACGAATATTACGTCCGATATTTCCAGTTTGTACGCTAGTAACAAACGTACTTTCACTTACAACCAAACCTTCTGAACGTGAAGTAACATTCGAAGATTGCACAGTTACTGGTATGCTGTCATTGGTGGACGAACCACCGTTCACATTTGACACTACATCAGCCATGTGAATAATCCTTCCACTTCTCAATTGCATACACCAAATGACACCAAAAAATATTTTGACACACTTCAGTTTAAAATTGTCCCACCGGGCGTGCCGATTTATTTTGTCAATTTTTTTATCAAATCAATGGTGGTTCGATTCTAATGGTGTGGGAGCGAAACCTACTCCTCTTTTGCAGGTACCAGTTTTCTATAAGTGCATCAAAGGCTCTTGAATTAGACGAGCATTAAGATAGAAAATAAGTTCAAAAGGTGCAAAAGACTAAAAGAAATGTAAAATAAAAGATTCGAAAAGTAAAGCTGACTAAAATCGAAATGGTTTGCATTGAATTTTAAAGAAAGTGATTAAGATATCTTTGATTGAATCAAAGGACTTTAGACACAGAAATTAAAGGTGTTGAAATGTAAATTCAACATGGAAATTAAACAATGCTTGAAAGATAAATTTACTTAAAAAGTAAAGTTTGCAGAAAAGGTAAATTGAAAATATAAAAAACATGGAAGGAACCCTACAGAAAAGAAATTCGATCGCAGACTCAGAAATTTGCTGGGATATGAGTGTGCTTGAGTGTTTTTCTGAAGTAAAGTTCCAACTCCGATTTTCTAAGACTCACTAATATTTATAACTCACTTCCATAACTGACTATTAATTGTACGATGCTGCTTTGTATGCGAATTTCTGGGTAACTGTTCCCACTCTTTTGCCCATGAGCGTTACCAACAAATTCCTAACTCAGAAAAGGCCTTCAAAATTGCCGCTCGAGTAACCGTCCAATTCTTCGTTCAAGAAATCGCTCGATTGTCCATTTTGAATAACTGTTCGATTGATTAAAGTGTCAAAATCAAGTCTGTGTCAAATATTTTTCACTTAACACTGGCACGTGTATCTTTCGACCTCTACTTCCCTTCTGACACTTTACCAATATTTTGAATCAGATTAATTTTTTGAAAGTAAATATTTCAATTAACAGTGTTATTGTTGGTACTACTATTGTTGTTGCCGTTGGTGTTACTATTATTATTTGTCTATTATTGATTTATTGTTATTATTATTGTTCTTGTTCTTATTATTGTTGTTATTAGTGTTGTTAGCTGGTTATTTTGTTGTTGCTAGCTCTACTTGTGATTTCGCTAAAAATTTTATAGTAATTAAAAATTGAGACGACAACAACAACAATAAAGTCATTTAAAAAAATATATATTAAATTAAAAAATAAAAATAAATAATTTTGTTAAGAAGTTAATAATTGAACTTAACTATATGATTAATTTAACGTAGATAATATATTATCTTATTTTCTTAAAA
Organism: Arachis stenosperma; assembly: GCF_014773155.1. Lineage (NCBI taxonomy): Eukaryota > Viridiplantae > Streptophyta > Magnoliopsida > Fabales > Fabaceae > Arachis > Arachis stenosperma. The sequence goes on along the minus strand of NC_080382.1, from coordinate 24,620,472 downwards.
CATATTAGAGTATGTTATTCTCAAATTAGTGTGAGAGTAACAAATTCGCTCCCGTGTTAGTATATAGAAAGAAAAAGTCTTGGGAGTTAATATTGTATAAATAACATTGCAATCAACAATTAATATAAGGGAAAAAAAATTAAATTCTTAAAAATAATAACATATGACACTCAACTATAAAAAATATTCGAAATTCAAACCTAACAAAAACTTATTTTTAGTTTTATAATGAATTTGTTTAACAAGTTACTATCATTTTAGTTGAAATTGACTGATATAGTATTATTTTCTAACATTACTTATATAAAAGTTACTATTATTTGAGTGATATATAAAGTTTATTTATTTTGAAAATTGTATGAAATTACTGAAATTATTTAGAGCACTTCGGATTTAAGTTTCAAACTTTAAAAGTCACTAAAAGTGGATACGAATGAAAAATTGCATCCCTAAAAATTTAGCTACTAAATGATCATAAAATTCACATGTATAAGGGTTAATAAGAGGTTAGAAAACTGATCTTAATCCTATGGAACAAAGGTGTGAAAGTAAAAAGGTGTTATGGTCATTTTTGGATAAAAAGAGAATTAAAAATGTAATTTAATTGAAAGATAAGTAAAATTCTGAATCTAGTGTCATCAAAGATAAATTAGTAATTATATAAATTAATTGGGTCAAAATTATAATTGCAATAAAGTTTCGGGCCTAAATAAAAGTTTTAGAAAAAAATTAGAAGTAAAATGGTAAAAAGCAGTAACTAGAATAAGTAATAAATTAATAAAGGATAAAATGATATTTTAGGTCCTTAAGGATAGAATTGGCATTAATTAAAAATATTATGGATAATTTGGTCATAGTAAAATATTAGGATTAATCCGGTAATATTTTGACGTAAATCAGGTTAAACGGTAAAACTAGAGTACTTAGGGACATATTAGTAATTTTAGGCATAAAAGTCAAAATTAAAAATTACTAATTATCTTAATGAAGGGTGAGAAGGTCTTTTAGAAAAAAATATGAGGGTAAAATGGCAAAGTCTTAGACTTAGACTGCGGAACCCCTTAAGTTTTCTTGTGTAGTACCCTACTGAGAACCTTAGGTTCTCACCCCTTACTTTCTCATTTTGCAGATGCAAATCGACGAGATCTTCTTTGAATTTCTAGCCTTGGGACTAGTGAGCAGCAGTAGCATTACCGGAGGGTCAGAGCGACTTCTTTTACTTTCATACAGCACTTCCATATTTTTTCAGCTACCAGGGATCGATTTATAATAGTAGCAGCAGTAGTAGTAGTCTTTGCCCTTACTCTGTATAGACTTTTAGAGGGTTAGGTACTTTTGTAAATATCTATAAAAACAAGTTAGAACGGGTCCCAGATTATGGTGACTCTTGTGAGTTGAGGCGTGTTAGTATAAATATGGAGTCTGTAAATATTTTCATGAATAAGCAACGACGTAACCCGGTATGAATTATGATGTACTAATTGAGCTTTCGGGCTTGTATGTATGATATTGTTATGTTTTCTGTATTTTCTATGCTTCATGTATATATATCATCTATTTAACTATTATCTATTTCATTATATCTATATATCTGACACGCGATCTCAACTAGCGCTACAGGCTCACATGTATATATTTAATATAAGGTTTAGAGTCTCTAGGAAAAGCCGTGTAGTAGCGGTTGACGGCTAACATTGGTCATGACGTAGTAGAATTTGGATCGTTACGATATGTCATTATGGAAAGAGGCCATTTCAATACTTTTCATCTTGTTTAGCTTCATTAAATTGAAAGCATCATTGATTTGTTATTTCTTTATGCATTTGTATGAACAAGTAAAATTTATACTTTTTTATTGTACTCATAATTATATTTTTGTCATAGGAATTTGATCAAGAGAATGAGATTCTATCACTAAAAGAGTTAGGAAGTGGGTCTTCTGGAGCGAGCAATAGGGAAGCATACTTTTGCATGAGATATTTTATGTATTAAGGATCATATGTTAAGACGTATTATTGAAAAATGTTATCTTTGATACTTTATTTTTGGATTATGACTTTTGATTTTCGGTGACTATGTTTGAATTAAAAATCATGTTATGATGTTTGATTTATGGCTATGTCTTTTGGTTATTACGAGATTTTAAAGTTTGAGTTTCGAAAATGACACATCAAATAGGTAGTTTCAATCTCATTTAAAAAGCATAAAGTTGTCATCATAATTAGGTAAAAATGGCAGTTAAAAAATATCATTTTAAACGAAAATGATGCCATTATATCCTGATAAAAATGGCAGATAGAAACTGCCATTTTAAACGAAATGATACCATTATACCCTGGTAAAAACAGTAGTTAGAAACTGCCATTTTAAACGAAAAGATGCCATTATATCCCGGTAAAAATAGCAGTTAAAAACCGACATTTTAAACCAAAATGTTGCCATTATACCATGGTAAAAATGGCGGTTACAACTGTCATTTTAAACAAAAATGATGCCATTATACTCTGGTAAAAACGACGGTTATAACTGCTATTTTAATCAGTTAAAAACCACCATTTTATTTAGAAATGATGGCGGTTCAAACTACCGTTTCAACCTATTCAAAAACTGCTATTTTAACCTTGGTAATTATGACAGTTTTTTAAAAACTACCGTAATAACCTGAATGGCGCCCAGAATAACGATGTTTCTTAAAGGCGCCATTTTTTAATAATAATGCCGGTTTAAACTGCCGTAATTTCTAAAAAAAACGGCCATTGTACCCTTTTTTTTTGTAGTGTATGTTATTAGTCTTAAGGTGATGTTGTTATTAGTGTTATTGTTGGTACTACTATTGTTGTTGTCGTTGGTGTTACTATTATTATTTGTCTGTTATTGATTTGCTGTTATTATTATTGTTCTTGTTATTGTTGTTATTAGTGATGTTAGTTGGTACTATTATTGTTGTTGTTATTATTCTGTCGTTGCTAGCTCTAGCTCTACTTGTGTTATCGCTAAAAAATTTATAGTAGTTAAAAATTGAGACGACAACAACAATAACAATAGAGTTATTTAAAAAAATATATTAAATTAAAAAATATAAAAAAAATAATTTTGTTAGGAAGTTAATAATTAAACTTAGCTATATGATTAATTTAATGTATATAATATATTATCTTTTTTTCTTAAAATATATTAGAGTATGTTATTCTCAAATTAGTGTGAGAGTAACAAATTCGCTCCCGTGTTAGTATATAAAAAGAAAAAGTTTGGGAGCTAATATTGTATAAATAACATTGTAATCAATATTTAATATAAGGGAAAAAAATTAAAATTCTTAAAAATAATAACATATGAAACTCAACTAGAAAAAAAAAATTCGAAATTCAAACCTAACAGAAACTTATTTTTAGTGAGTTTTTATAATGAATTTGTTCAACAACTTACTATCATTTTAGTTGAAATTGGCTGATATAGTATTATTTTCTAACATTACTTATATAAAAGTTACTAATTATTTATTAAATTAATTAGAGTAATGGTTGTTCCAAAGTAAACTAGAGTAATGATAAATAATATCAATAAAGCAAGGGTATAATCTTGAAGTTATTGTTTGTAAAAGTTGTGAATTTTTTTCTAATAAATGTTTTCAAAATTTAAAATTATTTAATTGATAACTTTATCACGTAGTATAAATTGCACAACTTTACTATAGATAGGATAAGTTTTCCTAATGATGGTGTATTATGTTTTAACATATGACGGTCTATATTACAATACTTAACTACTTGACTAGTAAGATTTTTTAAAACGCATATAACTGTCTCTGTTACACTTGGTGTCTAACGATTTATCTTTTAAACTTTACTTTTTATTTATTTATTTTGCTATTTTGAGATAACCAATGTGTACAAGACAACTGTGTAACTATAAGACAGCTATACGCCTAACTTCCTTTTCAATGTGTAGAGCAATATTTTACCTTGTGAAAATTATCTCTGTTTTTCAACCAAAAAAACAAAACCACCAAAACAAAACAAAATATCCCTTCCCTTAAAATAGGAGAATATATGTGGGAATTGAAAACTTGAATAAGGGAAATGCTACTTTAAATGGAGACGTATTGAAATACAACGTTAATACTTCATTTCTGTTTGGCCAAAATAGAGAGATTCTAAAGGGGAAACGAATTGAATACTTGAAGAAGAAAACTATGGGAGATTTCTTGCCACCTGCATGTTTTAACATGTTTGTATCCGATGAACATCGAATGTGGCAAACAAGTAATATCCTAGAAACAGAGCTTCCTATGCTTGCATTTCAAATTTTCTTCACTGTATTAGTGGGTCGTCTTCTCTTCAATGCATTCAGACCTCTCCATCAACCTCGCATCATTTCATTTGTCTTTGTAAGTTTATGTACGAGTATCTGCTAGTTTTAATTTTTCATAAATTAGATATTAACAATTTAATGTTTAATCAATGAAATTATGCATATTTTTCAACAATTTATTTAATAACTACACATTTGAAATTTTTCTTCGGATACAGGATATTTTAATATGAAAATGTTCGGTAACCAAATAAAATTAATCAAAAAAGCCATAACTTACCTTATTTAACATTCATTAATTATTATGATAATTAATGTTAAATAAGATAAATTCTGATCTTCCTAACCGATTCTAATAATAGTTTTCGGTTTTGAAATTTATGACAGGTTGGTTTCTTACTGACTCCACCACTATTGGGGAACATTCCAGAAGTATTCGGCTTCATTTATCCTGTAAACGGAATACTCAATGTTGAAGTTGCTTCACATTTTGGCCTCATTTACTACGCTTTCCTCAATGGCCTGGAAATGAACCTAGACACAATTCTAAAATCCAAGAAAGAAGCTACAAGCATTGCAGCCATGGGAATCATCTTTCCCATTCTAACAGGACCAGGATTATATGCTCTGCATCGAAAATTCTATATCAATAATACGTTCAAGCTTGAACAAGTTTCAAGTCATGCGTATTTAATTTGGACTTTAGTTCTCACAGTTACAGGTTTTCCAAACCTAGTTGAAATCCTTTCTGAGCTCAAGCTTCATTACACCAGCCTAGGCAAAGTTGCATTAACCGCCGGCATGATTAGTGATACTTACAACTGGATTCTCTTCACATTATTGGTGCCATTTTCAATTGATAGCTCCAATGCAATTTATTCAGTGCTATGCACAGTTTTGTTCCTTACTGTGTGCATCTTTTTGGTCCGCCCTTTACTTAAAAAGATTATTGAACGCAAGACAGAAAATGATGAATGGGATGAGTACCAACTCCTTTTTGTGGTGATGGGAGCTTTTGCATGTTCATATGTTACAGACATTCTTGGAACACATGCCATTGTTGGTGCTTTTGTGTACGGACTAATTTTGCCTCACGGGAAATTTGCTGACTTGGTTATGTCGGTTTCTGATGACTTTGGTGGAGGGTTTCTGGCGCCACTTTACTTTTCAGGCAATGGAATGAGACTTATAATAAAATCCGTTTTTTCTCATGCAAATTGGCCATTGACCTTGCTGGTTCTAATCTTACTGTGTGTCACAAAGATATTGGGAACTTTATTTGCCACCTCCTTATCTGGTAAGTCTGCTAGAGATGGTTTTGCCATAGGATTGCTTCTCAACACCAAAGGAGCTTTAGCGCTCATAATGCTAAGCATTGTTTGGGATAAGATGGTAATTTTCTTATTCTCGAATCACACTATTTACTCTTTTTAGTAGACAATCAATTTAGCTTTTGAAAAACTATAATATTATCAATTTGCTACCTAATCCATAGAAGTCTAACCAATAACAAATTAACAAGTGTTTTTTAAATTGCACTCGATACAAAATTAATAATTATTAATTGTAGTTATTTAAAATTAGCTAGTTAAGAATTGTTTATCCATATTTTTTTAATATTGATATTTTAATATTTAAAAAAAATATACGTGTCTCTCTTTAAAGATAAATAACAGTTAATAAATTATCTTCAAAGTTTAAGTAGAAATACGAGCATTATGATTGATTATTTATTAAATATTGTTAGTTTTTAGAGGATGAAGAATATATTTTTTTCGTTTGAGAAATAAATTGTCAATTTTATAATTTTTTAAAATAATTGTTATGATGCCTAAAAAATAATATCTAATTTGTTAAAAAATATTAAAAATTAATATTTAATTTAAAAAGTATAAAAATAAATTTTTAAATATTTAAAATTTATCATAAAAAATAAATTAAGCAAAAATTAGTGATCAAATAATAAGAAACATAAAATTTACTGTTTTAAAGGGTAATGTAGCTGTTTACTTTCTTTTTTATGCGTACAATAGAAATTTATTTAATTGATTGTTGAAATTTGTGGGCGTAGATCTTTTTTGCACCAACATATGCTGTCCTCACTGCTGCCGTTCTTCTGATGACCATGGTAGTTTCACCAATGATTAACTTCATGTTCAAGCCAAGAAAGCGATTTGAACAGAACAAGCTAAGGACCATACAAAAGCTAAGAGCGAATGCAGAGCTCCGAATTTTGGCATGTGTCCACAATAATCACCATGCTACGAGCATGATCAACATCCTTGAACTATTCAATGCTACTAGACTTTCCCCAATACATGTCTTCGGCTTGTACCTTGTCGAAATTACACAACGTGCTGCCGCACTTGTTGTTGCTCATATGGAGCCAAGTACCCAGCTTGGAGTGCAAAGTAATCTCACCCAGTCTCAAGTTGAGTCAGAAAACATTGCTTTTACCTTCAAGGCCCTTGGAAATAACGGAGATGGAAATGGAAATGACGCTTTTAGAGTCGAGACCACGAGCGTGGTCTCGTCCTATGAAACCATTCATCAGGATATATACATCTCTGCAAGAGAAAGAGGCACGAGCTTGATTCTTCTTCCCTTCCACCAGCAATTAAGTTCAGATGGTAACTTACTAGAAACAACCAATGTCGTATACAGAGATATAAACAAGAATGTAATGCAAGACGCGCCTTGTTCTGTGGGAATATTCATAGACCGTGGTCTTGTAACTTTCTCTCAAACATGTCTTCATATTCTTATGATCTTTGTTGGAGGCCCGGATGACCGTGAAGCGTTAGCAATTGCGTGGAAGATGGCAGGGCATCCGAGGGTTCAACTATCAATGGTTCGACTCTGTTTGTTAGATGAAGCTGCTGCTGCTGCAGAAGAAGCATCTCATCATTCTGAAGAAGCAGAGGGGATATTGTCCAATGCGATGGATAACGATAAGCAGAAGGAGTTGGATGATGAATATATAAGTAAATTTAGATACACTGCGGTGAATAATGAGGATTATATATCTTATTCAGAGGCTGATATTCGTGCAGGTGAAGATATCCCTAGAGTGTTGAAAGCACTTGACCAAAGAGGGTGTGATTTATACGTAGTTGGACAAGGAAATTGCAGGAACTCCATACTCTTCTCAAACTTACTAGAATGGTGTGATTGTTTGGAATTAGGTGTTATTGGGGATATTTTAGCTTCAAATATTTTTGGTACAAACTCATCTATTTTAGTTGTTCAACAGTATGGTTTTGGAGGGATGAAACTCGAGAGGAAACAAGACCATATGGCTAATAATAGTCGCTTTGGATCGCTAATTGTGAAGGCAGAATAAGAGTACATTCGGATTGACCTTTTTTTTTTTTTCCAAAATAGTACTTTAAAATTTAAAGTTTTAGCCTTTTAGGTATGGTTATAAAAATTAAACCAAACCGGGTTAGAATCTAATTCACCGATTTAGGATAAGACCCAATTCATCGGTTTAGGATTTAAAATTTAATCTTTGGTCCGTCCAGTCCGAAGCCAGTGCTTGTAATTTTGGAATTTTTCCAAAATGTGTGAGTGAGTTCAAACCCTTCACCAAGCTATGTAGTGCTTCTTTATTATATATGCTAATTAGTAATTATAGTAAAAAGCTTCCAGAGCCTTGTCATTTACAAGCGTGCCTGCTTTCCAACTGGCCCAGGTTATATCACTCTTTAATTTTTATTATTATGTATGCTAATATCATATATCACATAAATCCTCTATTAAATAGTTTATATTTATTTTATTTATTTTGGTTTTAATTTAAATTTACTTATTCTTAAGTTAACTAGATTTTTAGTTAACTATAAATTTTATTAAATATTTATAAATTAAAAATACAAACAAAAAATCTTTTATTAATGAGAACTTATTTTTTCTTTATATGATTATATAATATCTATTAATATTATTTTTCAATAAATATTTGTAGTATATTATTAATATAATAAGTATAAATTAATTAATAAATTATTAAAATCTGAAAATAATTATTTTAATATAAAAACAAAATTAAAAATACCTATGAAGTTATAATAGAGAATAATAAAATTTTATATAATTATTTGATTATATTGATCAACCAGTTTAATTAATAATCCAACGCTTGAATTAATAATCCAGTGATTCAGTATTCTAAAATTTAATTTTAATAACTATGCTTTTAGGTGATTGAATTGGGTATTCTATAACGAAAAATTACTTGTCATTAAAAACAGAAGGAATGTTTAATAAATTAAAATTATTTTTTAAATTTTAAAGTTCGATTTTGACTCATTTTTCATGTATAATTTATATTTTAATATATATTTTATATAAAAATATTTGCTATGGTGCCTAATTGCCAAAAAGATTAAATAGTTAATATTTAATATAAAAGTATAAATATTTAAAATTTACTATCAAATGTGAGTTGAGCAAATAGAAAAAAATTATGTAATCCAGTATCATAGTTAATTGATATGTTATTTTTATATGGATTTTAATTTTTTTATTTTAAATAAAAAATTTGACCTCAGATTTGAAGTGAAATAAATTTTTTTATTGTAAAATAAATCGGAGAGTCCAATTAGTATGTTTAAAAAATTTTTAACATTAAAATATAAATCTAAGAATCAGATTTATATATTTAAAAAACTTTTAAATAAAAAAATCTCACTCTCAAATTTGTATATTTAAAAAAAATTAAAAATTACAAATCTAAATCTAATTCTCAAATTTATAGTATCTACGAAAAAAAAGATTTATAGAATTTTCATATTATTAGAAAATACTATTAGAACTACAATACTAAAATTAAAAAGCAACATATAGTAGTATGGTTAAAAATTAATTAACAAAATATTAAATTATTTTATCAGTTCTTATAATTTTATCAAGTTTTTTATTAAAGTTTTATAATTTTAAAACTTTTAGCTAAATTCTTATACAGTTTTAAATTTTGTAATTAAATATTTGTCAAATTAAAAATATTAGAATAAAATTTGATAAAATTATAAAAGTTGACAGATTAATTTAACTTTAAGAAAATTAATTAATGCGATTGATTTTTTAATAAAAAGGAGGTAACATTCATGCAATTTTGTCTAAGAAATGATAATCACCAAAGACGACCGCCACTAAGACAAATATCTCCATATTTTTGAGATGTTTGTTCTTTTATGTCATGTTGGATTTTTTATTTAAATGATTTAAAATTTTATTTATTAAAATATGTAATATAGAAAAAATTTACGGTTTTATATACATATTATACATTTTGAGTACAAAGGAAAATAACTAAACACAGAGTTTGGGTACTGTATATCCGAAATATATTATATGTTTTTTTTTTTTAAAATAACACGGTTATATAGTGTAAAATTATATAATGTAAAATAAAGAATAATTTTGTCCAGAATGTTCGAGACATGTGTAAAATTATATAGTATCTTTTTATTTTAGCATAAAAAAAAAAGTTAAAAACCATCAGAATTATCAATAGAATCAACCAAAAAATTCGACGATAATATTATTATCATAAAAAATAATATGATGATATAAACAACCAAAAAATTCGACGATAATATTATTATCATAAAAAATAATTTAATGATATAAACATTGTTGGTAATATTTTACTATTAGATTTTGTCTTTTCGACGCTAATTACTGTTAAAAAAATTTAAAATAAACGTTGTGAAATGACCAATTTTTAAGTTACACAGAGCTAATAATTATATTTCACACTATGATTACTTTTAGAAATTTTTATTGATAATTTTAACGGTTGTATTTTTTTAGAATTTAAAATTAAAAAATAAAATAAATAGTATCAAATATATTCGACAAAAAAATTGATGATATTATTTTTTGAATTAAAATTAAATTTTATTTAATCTTTTTTATCATAATTATAAGATGTTTAAAATTAAATAAAAATTAATGAAAACTGAATATGTTTAAAATAAAAAACTATAGTGTAATAAAGTAATCTCGTCAAAAGAAAACTATATACTAATCAAAACACTAGACTTTATGGTCCTTGTAGTCGTCGTCCTCCTCCTTCTTCGAAAGGTCTCGCTACTGGTCCCACCGCAACGAAGCTATTGTGTGTGATGGTGTTTAGGCTCGTGTACGTGCAAATGAGGATGTGTTGCCTCTAGCATTCGTGCCCACTGCACGCATCTGCTCATAGTAGATGATCATGTGTCATCGCTTACGCTAGATGTGCTGCAGCTCCTCTAAGAGCTTCTACCGCAAGGAATCTGATTCCAGATCCCGAGCATCCTTTGCTGCCATGTATGCAAGAACTCGTCGTACCTCTGCTCAGTCAAATGGAGCTGTTGACCCTGATCCTACAAGCTTTGAGTCAGGTTTTGGACCTGCTCACACAAATCCACTACGCCCTGTGGATATGCAGGGTTGGTGGCCGAGGAAACCATGAAGGTGGACGTGCGTAGGTTGCTGGTGAAGAACGACTAGACTCTGAATATGTGGTTTTTCTGCTGCTTGGATGTGGTCTAGTGGCACACCGCATTAAGATCCACCACTGATCCGCTCGATGGGTTGTCGTCGTTTACCGCCTGCTGAGAATGCTGTGTTGCAACCTTCAATTTCTGGGTGTATAAATTCTATTACATTCAATGTTAATGTCAATATAAGAAGTGATATGATAATGTGTTGTTAAATTTTATAAGAAGTCGATAACTCCAAAAAACTCCACAGACTGCTGATCGGCAATCCTCTCCCTATTCTCCTTGAGGGTGTGGGTTTGCTTGAAGACCTCTAGCATCGAAACAGGATGATTCAGGGTCTTTACTTGCACATATTGAAAAAGCATATTACAAAAGTTGACATCAACTAATTAAAGTAACAATGATAAAATAAGCTAACCATATGTAAAGAAGTTATGTCATTGATGCGTGAGCATCTTATACCCTTTTTTTTCTAGCATTTTCTAGTTGTTTTTAGTTAGACTTTATTTAGTTTTACTTAATTTTAGTTCAAAAATCTCTTTTGGAAACTACTTTGAGTTGTTTTGGTGTTTTTATGATTTTAGGTGAATTTCGAAGCAATTTGGCGAAGTTTGGAGCAAAAAGAAAGAAAGCATGCAGCACCCTCCCTAGGCGCTAAATGCTAACAGAGGACCACAGCCAGCACGCCATTACCCCCCTTAGGGCGTTTCACACCAGCAGCCAGTTCGAACCACACTCAGTTGGCCTTCTCAAATGGATTTAGCACTTCTTAATTTTATTTTATTTTCTTTTTGTAATTTTTATTTACAAACAATATCTTTTAGGTTTAGAATTTATTATTTCATTTTTATTTTCATTTGAAATTAGGTTAGTATTTAAAGAAAAAGATCACTTAGGTCTATGATCTTCCTTCCGCATGTTTTTAGAACCGTAGTTTCTCCATGAGCAACGAAACCTCCTAGTTAAGGTTAGGAGCTATGTTTATTTCTATGGATTAGAACTACTATTCTTCTATTTTAATTAATGTTTTGATTCAATTCTAAGGATTATTTTCATTTTTAATCCTATGAACTGGGTGGAACGAGAGTATGACCCTTTTCTACATGAGTTTTGTGATTCTCGAGAGAGTTATCTCGCTTGATCTATAGCTTGAAAACAAATTCCTCTTAAATCGATAATTGCATAAACTAATTTGGATATGTGACATATAATCTTGTTAGTCTCGGGTAATTAGGATTTTCGTGGCGCTAAACTAGTTTTCTGAACTTCACCCTCTAATCGGAATCAAGTAATCATGAGAGTGGCGATTGATAAAGGTTAGAGGAAGCTAAATCACTAAGAGATTAGAGTTTAGACATTTAAAGTTTTCCATAGAATGAATCATTCATTGTTAAAATAGTTGGTAAGAAATTTTAATCCAGAAAGATAAATATCTCTGAAGCCTTAACTGTCTTCTCATATTGTTTTCACACTAATTCTTATTTGCTTTCTTTAATTGCTTATTTATTGTTCTATGTGATTTCAACTCACTAAACCCCTTTTTTGATTCACTTGACTAAGTCCAATCAGACAACCATTGCTTGCTTAGTCCGACAATCCTCGTGGGATCGACCCTCACTCACCTGAGGTATTACTTGGATGACCTGGTGCACATGCCAGTTAAGTTGTGGAAAATTCAAATTCCTACACCAGCCATCGCCTATCTTCGTAATTGTGGCCAAAACTCCTATTTACCTTGACGCTCTGGCCAATGCCCTGTTGGTCCTATTTGTGGCCTGACAATGTTTGAAGTCCTCATCTATCACACATACAGAAACTTCTTAATGTTGGGTCGAAGCCACATTGTCAAGTGGTCCCTTATCACCTGCACGTCTTCTAACTTTTGTTAAAGATGCTTTGCCATGCAGTGGTGGAATATCTTCTTAATCACCTGATTGTGGGCCTCATCCCACGTAAATTTTTCCTGTACAATCAAATAATAGATGGTTAAAAACTAAGATAAAAGTAATTAAAACCATATTTGAAAAGTAATAACGTTGAATAACTTATTGCCCACTTGTCAAACACTTACCAAACTATCTCTCTCTGACCGCAGCAGAAACCTTCTTGTAAGTGGGCTAGGGCTGGTTGTACAACAATTTGATAATATTTACACACTCTTGTATACAAGCGTTATTATTCAATGCAAATCAATGATTGGATAATTTACACTTATTAAAAAATATGCATTAAAGAGAAATCAAATGTAAATAGAATATATGAATTAAAGAAAAGGTCGTGTTTACCCGGTCATGCTAGAAGGCCAAATCATTATCTTAGTAATCTGTGATGCTGTGGGATTCGCCTGGGATCCATGGGAGAAAGTTGGCACTATTGTGGGATCGGCCACAGGAGGTGGAGGCAGTGGAGGATTCCACTATGGCTGACGAGTGCTAAGTACTGGCTTAAAAATTTCACAAGTTAAAAAGCTCACGTTAGTCATAGCTCTAAATCAGAATTCAACACTCTCAAAGTTTAGTTTAAAATGTCACAATTCAAAATAATAACTGAAAATTTAATCCCAAAGTGTTCTCACTTGGAATCATAATCGAGTGCATAATCATTGGCTATGGAAAAATCGGGGTATTAGTGGCAATTGACAGAAATTTGAATAGCTGGAAATAAAAAAAGCAAGTATTGAGTAAATGTCAAGAGAATTTAAAGTAAGATCAAGTAAGACAATTAACTAGTGAAGGAAAGTAAATTCAAATGCTAAAAAGATCTTAGCAAGGGTTGAGGGTTAAGGATCATTATCCTTGTCACTAGCCACAACATGATAACTACAAAGAGAAAACTCAATTCATCAACCTCTAAAGAGTGTTAGTACCCCTTACTTCCTCTTTCATTAATGTATAGCATGAGGACATCCGTTTGTCTAAGTGTAGGAGAGTTAATAAATTCATATTTATGATGATTTTTAGATTGAAAAGAGTGGTATTTATCAACTTAACTTGCACATATTCCTTGAAATGCATGCTTTTGTAAAATTTCTCCTAATTGTGCTTAATTGATTGAAACATGCTTTTTAGACCTTTAAAAATAATTAATTTTACTTTTATTCTATTCGATTTTTTGATATGTTTCTTTAAGTTGTTTAAGGTTTAGAAAGTAAGGATGGCTTGAAAAAAAGAAAGAAAAGCATGTGGAAGTGGAGATTTCACAAAGAAACGAAGGAGGAAGGGATATGATTCAGATTGGTGCGCATGCACCCACCTGTATGCACGCACATATGGAGATCTTTGCTTTAGTCTGCGCACACTCACTTGTACGCACGTACAAGTCTGGCCGCGTGCTTCATTAAAAATGGCACGTGACTCACGATTTGGGGCCATTTTGGCCTATTTCAGACTATTTGGGAGGCCATATTTGAAGCAATTTATGAAGGGGACTAACATACATATTCACATACACTCATTTTTTTCTTATTTTTTAGGTTTTAGGACTCCTTAAATTCTAGAGAGAAAATTTCCAACTTATCTCTAGAATTCAAGGATTTTAGGTTTTAGTTTATTTTATTGTAGTTGTTAGTTTATAATTACTTGTTTTGCTACTCTAGTGTCTTAGAATTTTTTATTACTTCTATTTTGTTATTTTTAGTTTATAACTCTTTTCGAATTTATGTTTTTCATGAATGAAGTTGTTGTTTTATGCTTTATGGTTGCTTACTTGAGTAAACGTTATTGCATTCTTGAATTGAGTAATTATAGCTTTTATTATTCTTGTAATATATGATTCTTTATTTTTATACACACTAAGTGTTTGATAAAATATTTATATTAGTGATATAGTAGATTTTATATTTTTGGCTTGGGGTTGAGAAATTGGGTGACCTTGAGTTATTAATGTCTAAGTTGATTGATAATTTAAAGATGTTAATTAATCTTGTTTCTACTAACGCTAATCTTTTACTAATTCAATACAGTAAGTCGGTTAAAACTTGTATATTAGGAATTTTCAAGAACACATAAGAGCATATAGGGCCAAAAGCAATATAGCAATCAATTCAATCCCATTAATCAATTTGAGTTCTAAAAGAACAAACAAACTCGCAAGATAAGATTTTCATGAGAAGGGAGAACTTAGATTGAGCAATCGAACCCTCACCGAATGTGTTTACTCTCTTATCACTCTAGTGTTTAGGGTTCAATCTCTTAATTCTCTTCTAACCTTGCTTTTCAAGACGTGTTCTCCTTCTAACAATTAACAAATATTCAATGCATACATACAAATAGCAAGAGTACTTTAGAGGGTTGTAATAGGGCTAGGGACAAGGTGAGGATGTATTTAGTTAGGTAGACTAAAAATTTAAACTTTTGATTAGCCTAAACTTCTACTTAACCTACAACATCCTATTTAACTCTAATGCAAAATCCTACCACTTATTATATTTTGTCTTTTACTTTTCATGCACACCCATGTATTCTAATTAATTCACATCATATACGCACTTATTACTCTTAAGAATGTCATATTAAACAATATTTATTACTTTAAATTTTTTCATATACAATTTTTTTTTCGAATAAATGCATATACTTTCACAATACAATGCATGTATGTGCTTACTCAATTTCCAAAATTTTCAATCAAAACATCTTTTCTCTCCACCAATATTTTTCTTTTCTCCCATATTTGAATGATGGAACATCCACTAGTCTAAGCTAATCAAAGATAAAATTAGGAACATTCATGGTTTTTTGCTTCGGGGAGTATTATGCTAATATTTAAGAATAAAGGGGAATACATTAGGCTCAAAAATGGTTAACAATGATAGATTGATAAGGTAAGACTCTTTGGACAAGTGAGTTCATATGAACAATGGACTCAATCATATAAATGCATGCATATACAAAATATTGGACATCAAGAATCAAACAAGTCAAAGATTGCAATTATAAATAGAACAACACACACAAGAATAAAATAGTAGTTTAAAGTATGCAACCACACATTTTAGGCTCAAATCTCATTAGGTTATGTGTTCTAGCTCTAATCAATGTTCCATAATCCTTGTTCAAGCAAGTTCAATAAAAAGTTCCAACTCAAGTTAATGGGAAGCCCTAAAAAAAGATTTTTTTTTGAAATCTTATTATTCTAACCAAGTATCCTAGAGAGTTAAACTTTTTTTTGTTATTTTGATGAATAAATAAAATTCTGAGTTTCTTCTCTATTCTCTACTATTCTCGATTTAACACAATCACATAGGAAAAAACCTAGGTCCTATTATCCACAATCATCCAAACACAATAAAAGATAAAAATAAAAAATATATGTACCAACCATATTATCAAAACTAAATTAAATCCCTAAATTATATACAACCCAAAGCAAAATGCAAAATAAACTAAAAGAAAACTTCAGGTAACAAAATTGTTAACGTAAAACTTAAAAGATAATTTAATAACAAAAAATGAAAGGTGAAAGTATTTGCAAAAAAATCTTTACAACCAAAAGTCGCTCTAATCCTCCCCCACACTTGAATTTCGCATAGTCCACTGTGTGCTTGCTACAAAATGGGGTCGGAAGCTTCACCAACAACTATTCATCACGAGCATCCGTCGCATCTGTATCCATGGCCTGACTGTCATCCTCGGTGTCCTCTTCAACAGCTCTAGCGAGTCATTAGGGGCAGGTCCAGATCTCCACCTTCAAGCTTCGCCGCAATCTACTGAAATCGCCACGAATTGTGGCGCTCATTTTGTCAAACCTCCTGAAGCAGCTCCTGAACCATGTAGTATAATGGCTGGACAGGAGGTGCTGCTACTAGTGGTGGTATAGATGAAGAAGTCTCACCGACATTCTTCCTTTTCAAATCTTGTGGTTCTGACATTACCCGTTTGCCATGCAGAATAAATTTCTTTCTGTCCAGGACACGAACCATGACATCATTTTGCCTCCTAAACTCTCCGATTACATTTTCTAGGTTCATGATGAAGGATGAGAAGGAAAGATTATATTTCTGTAGCTAATTTACCTTCCACATGGACTCCTGCAGCAGTCGTAGAATGTAGACTTTCGTCCCCTCTAAGATCACCTCCAACCGAATATGTGTCCCATGGGTGCTTGGCAATATATAGTTACACACTATCTGTTGTCACACCCATTCTTCAAGGATCAAATTTCTCTTTGCTATGTTTGCTGGTACAGGTGTGTTCCCAGCATTTAGAACCCATTGTTCAACCGTTTAGCAATCCTCTTCTACACCCTACCTAGTTAGATACTTTCTTGTCTGTAATCTGTTAGTATCTTCTGGTAGGCATCTTGATTTGGCAGAAAATGTGGAATGTCCAAGAAAGCTTCAATTGCCCTCGAGAAGATATCCAATTGCTTCTCCCTAAGGAATACTATCTCTAGGGTGTTGTGGTTAAAGTTTCGATAAAATTCTCGAACTATAGACTCGTTAACCTCCACCGAGTTGCTATCCAGAAACTTTCACCGATAAAAGGCAATTCAATTATGCACGAAGAATGACAAGTGCTCTAGAATGTTCAACTTCCTCTCGCTATGCATGAATTTTGATAGGAGCCACTCATAGAAGTCTTCTACCTTCTAGTTGCAGAAGGTGGTCGGATCGCTACTCGGGTGAACACTAGAAGTTAAATGGCCAGTGACTACGGGTGCGGATGAAGAAACAATGGACTCTTTCCCTTTGCGACTCATCCTAAACATGCAAAAGATAATATGTGAAAACACAAACACAAATTAAGCAGGCAAAATGAGTAAATTCTAAGACAAGAAAATTATAATTGAAAAGGAGAGCATAACCTGATAACAAATTTACTCCTTAATTATTTCTAAACAGCAAATATCTTAGAATAAAGCGATTTCAACCATAATGTGTCTTAGTGAATCTAAATCAAATACAAAGTGTGGAAAACACTTCAATTAAGCAGGCCACACTTAAGGTAAAAATCAACTCAAAGGGAAGTGAAGATATAATACACTAAAGTGAGGTGAATTGTATAATGTTGTGACATGAAAGAAAAAAATGTGTGTATTTTAAGTATGCCGCAGTTTAGAATACACACATTGGTCACTTAAAAGCATTATGCCACAAACAACCAATCAAGTATTCAATTCCCTCGTATTAGCGTGCCTAAGATGTTTTAAAGAGAACTTGAAAGTTAAAGCAAATAAACAAGCCAAAAGAGCACAAAAACAGTTGGCCACTAAAAGAATTGATGCAATTGTGATGAATTATGCAAAAAAAGAATTTTAGAGTGTGTTGTTGTAATAGAAATTCAAAATCTCAATGAAACCAACATGGTATTTATACACAACATACATACTCAAAACTCAATTAACAAATAATTTTTAGCATATTAAAATCCAATATCACAATGAGACTTAATGAATTAGGCCAAGAAAAATCAAACTTTCTAAATCACATGGTAGTTACTACATGCAATTTAAAATGAACAATATGCAATTTAGAACAAACAAGCATTCTAATAACACCAATTCACACAAAATTAGCAGCAATATCCATCAATTCAGTCAATTTTCAACACTTGCAGTAATATATCACAAACTAATAATCTTAAAAATAATCTATCTTAACCACCTAAATCCACTAAAATAAAAAAATTTAAACGAACTAAATTAAATTAACTAACTAACAAACTAACACAAAAGAAGTAAAAAGCATTGAACATTACCTAGGTCGAAGAAGTAAGAACTAAAAATGCAGAGAAGGAAAGGACGTTGCACGAGTACTATGATGTTGCCGAAGCCAGAGGCAAAAGACGAGTGATTATCAGAGCAAGAAGGTTTACTGAAAAAGGAGAAAACAGGGGTGCCCTGTTTCAATGCTTGAGAGAGAGGGAGGTTGGGGGTTGAGGGGCATAAGGGGAGAAAGACGAAGAAGATAGCCACGACGGCGTTGGGTGGTCGGCAGCGAGAAGAGAATGGGGGGAAGAAAGAGAGAGCGCGCTTCGCGGTGATGGTGAGAAGAGAAAAAGAAGAAAATAAGAAGAAGGGTAGTGGTCGGTGGTTCGCACAGCAACAATGGTGTAATGGTGATGGAGGTGAGATGATGAAGCTCAACGATGATGTGGGCTAAATAGAAGGAAGAAGAAGTTGAAAGAGAAAAAAAGGTGAGAAAAAAAGAGGAAGAGCTCACCGGCGGTGATGATGGAGGGAAAAGGTGGAAGATGGTGGTGGTGGTGAGAGGAGAGGGGCGAGGAAGTGGCACGGCTAAAAGGGAAAAGTGAGCTGCGCGAGAGAGAGAAGGAAGAGAGAAGAAAAAAGAGGCTAGAATTTCTTTCAAACCCACGAAGGACGTGCAGCTGGTGAGCACGCACAACTCAAGAGGTTCAACACTTGTGGTGCATGCACACACAGTGATGCGCATGCACAAGAAGCTTTTTTTTCTAGGGAGGGGTGCGTACGCACAAGGGATTGTGCATGCATGACTCAGGAGCCCTGTAAACATGTATGCGCACGCACATGAAACCTATTTTTGAGCATATTAGAACTCTAAAGTCACCAAATATGACATCCAACATGATTTTTAACCTCCAAAAACTATTTTTATCATTTAAATATAAAATTGCGACTAAAAATCTATCAAACTAAGCTAACCAAAAAGAAATTTAATCACAAAAGTTGCTAAAAATAAGTGGAGTTAGAAAAGTTTTACCATGGTGGGGTGTCTCCCACCTAATATGTTTGTTTATTATCTTTAAGTTAAACGGCTGGTGAGGATCTTGTCATGACGGTTTATGCTTGAGTTCATCCTTGAATTCCCACCAACATTTTGACTTCATATATTCTTCGAGATCCCAAATTACTAGCAACAAGCCTCTAATGATTTCAAGAAAAGAAAAGAGTCCCCCAGGACCCCAAATTTTTTATGTCTAGCCGCTTTCTTATTAATCTTCACACTTCTATTTAAGTGACAAAAATTTCAAATTCTCTTTTAAACTCCAAGTCCTCATTCGAAATCAAACAAATTGAGCCTTGCACCACCTTTGGACTCCAAGTGTTGATATTCTACCTTTAGTGAACCTTGATTCATATTGCCACCTGACATCCAATTTCTTATCACTTAGCACTCCAAGAAGAGTTCTAAGTTGATCATTTGTTTCTAAGAAAGTATGTTGATGTGGACAAAGAAAATTAAAGAATGAGATTTTTACCCACTCAAATTGTGTTAGATGGTGACTTAGCAAGGGATATTCCTAAAGGATTTGGCAATGTCATTCCCGCTCCATTTGACTCTTCTGTGATAACCTCCACCTCTTGATTGTCGACTTTTTCCACATCATCTTCATTGGTCAAATTGTATTTTGAAGGTTGTCTACATTTCTCTTCAACATCATTTTCATACCCAATGGAAGAAGGTTTAAAAAGATCATCGAGGTCATTGGTTGATACAAAAGTATCCTTAATGATGGAATTCATCTTTTGCTTAATTCCTAGCTTTTCAACTACTCCTTCCGATTCAATGCACTCAACATCCTCCACTTGTTTCACCCTACTCTTCGGCTCCTCATATTTCACTTTAGATTTCAAACTTTCTTCTATACCACTCTCTTTGGCTGACTCTATTTTTGCGCATTCGTCTAATGGTAGTACAAGAAAAGAGAGTGTAGGTAGGCTTGTAGAAATTTAGTCCATCAATTCATTGATTTGGTTTAGTTTCTCATATTTTCCTTTGATGAAGATTGAAGCTCTTTTTATTCTTGGATCAATGGTTGAAAATATTTTTCTATGAAGGGTTGTGAGGGAAAAAAAAGGTTGGTCATGTTGAAGAAAGTCATGGTGTATAAGAAGTAGTGTCTTAAGAGGACTATAAGAGTAAGAATTTTGGAATAACTATAGTTCAAAGGGTGGTTGTTCATAAGGCTCATAAGGGTGGTGGTGGTAAGGTGGATATCTATTTGGATACCATGGAAGTAATTGATGGTGGTGGAATGTGGTTTGAGAGTATTGCGATTGAGGATAATGTTGAGGTTGAAAATCATATGAATATGATGGTTGAGGTTCATAATTATAGCAAGGACCACCATAGTCATTGGGTTGATATGCACCATAGCATGAATTGTGATCATGGTAGTGTGAAAGAGGTTGATGCCATGAAACTTGATCTTGAATGTAAGTCTCTCCTGTCATTTGGTTATTGATTCCTTGGTGACAATCATCATTAAATTACAATTTCCTATAATATTTTCACAACCATACAACTAAAAATAACAAGGATTAGAATTCATAGGAAAAGAGCAAATAGAAACAAAAGATATCAAGGAGAAAAACAAATCAAACACCTAACTACTAGCAAAGACAAGAAAACAAGAAAAAAGCAAGCTATTCATGCTATTCACATATTAATAATAGCCAATAACAAGCATAAATTGTAATTTTCCAACAATGGCATAAAAATTTTGACGCGTGCTAAACACCGATTTAGAAAATTCACAAGTTAAAAAATTCAAGTTCGTTCGAGCTCTATATCAGAATTTAACACTCTCAAAGTTTAGTTTAAAATGTCACAATTCAAAATAATAATTGGGAGTTCAATCCAGGATCGTTCTTCTTTTGAATCACAATCGAGTGCATAATCAATGGCTATGGAAAAATCAGGGTATTGATGGCAATTGACGGAAATTTAAATAGCTAGAAATAAAAAAAGCAAGCAATGAGTAAATGTCAAGAGAATTTAAAGTAAGAGCATTTAAGACAATTAACTATTAAAAGAAAGTAAATTCAAATGCTAAAAAGATCTTGGCAAGGGTTGAGGGTTAAGGATCACTATTCTTGTCACTAACCACAACATGATAATTATAAAGAGCAAACCCAATTTGTTAACCTCTATAAATTGAGAAAAGTCAATTAGGCTTAATTAATCCTAATCTATAAGTCTTAACCAACTTACTAATTGAATTAGTAAAAGATTAGCGTTAGTAGAAACAAGATTAATTAACATCTCTAAATTATCAATCAACTTAGATATTATTAACTCAAGGTCACCCAATTTCTTAACCCCAAACCAAGAATGTAAAATCTATTCTATCAGTAATGTAAATATTTTATCAAACACTTAGTGTGCGTAAAAATAAAGCATCATAAATTGTAAGAATAATAAAAACTATAACTACTCAATTTAAGAATGCAATAATATTTACTCAAGTAAGCAACCATAAAGCAAAAAATATCAAATTTATTCATTAAAAACATAAATTCAACAAGAGTTCATAAACTAAAAGTAACAAAATAGAAGAAGTAACAAGAAATTCTAAGATACTAGAGTAGCAAAACAAGAAATTATAAACTAAGAACTACAATTAAAAAAGCTAAAACCTAAAATTCTTGAATGATAAAGAGAAGTTGGAGCTTCTCTTTACAATTCAAGGTCCTAAAACCTAAAAAAAAGAAAAAATTGAGTGTATGTAAATGTGTATGTTAGTCCCTTTCATGCATTGATTCAAATATGGCTCCAAGGGGTCTGAAATGGGCCAAAATGACTCCTAAATTGCGAGTACGTGCCAATTTTAATGATGCATGTGACCAGACTTGTGCGTTCGCACAGGTGGGTGCACGTGCACCGGTCTGAATCCCTTCCTCCTTTGTTTCTTTGCGAAATTTCCACTTTCGTATGCTTTTCTTCCATTTTTTCGATCCATCCTTGCTTCTTAAATCTAAAGAACTTAAACAAATATATCAAGGTATCGAATGGAACAAAAGTGAAATTAATTTAACAATTTTTAAAGGTCTAAAAAATATGTTTCAATCAATTAAGCACAATTAAGTGAAAATTCACAAAAGCATGCATTTACAAGAAATATGTGTAAGTTAAGTTGGTAAATCACACTTTTTTAATCAAAAAATCACATAAAATATGAATTTATCAATGACTCAGATGGAGATGGAGCAGCAACTGCAGAATCCCTATAATTCGGGGTCGGGACCATATGAAAGGCTGTTCCACTAGAGCATGTGCCTGTAAACATAATTAAACAATTCTCAGTTTTCATTGTTTAAACAATTGCAGGTATCAAACAACCAACACATGTTTTTAAATTCTTTGAAAATTTTGGCATATTTTCGGCTTTAATTAGCGACTTCCACCAAATATAATTTTCAACTTTTACAAACTAAATATAATTTTAAAAAATTATAACAAAATGTCAGCAAAATTTTTCTGTAGTTTAAAGAACTCCACCACAAAAATTTTTCAGTTTTCATAACTTAAACAGTTGCAATCATATATTAAAGCAAAGAAACATTCAACCAAACATAAAATCCTAGCCCTTCTAATGCGCATTTCCTTATTACTTTGCAATTTTTTAACAAATAAGAGTTTCGAGAGGGCACCACTAGACAATCTTCTCCGACTTTCGTCCTAAAACTCTATCCTAAAAAAGGTAAATCTAACAAAAAAACTTTAACAATTTAACTTGTTTAGAGACGACAAATCAATCTTGGTTCTGCATGAACAATCCACGTGTATAACTAGCACGAATAACTCATGATAATGATGAGCGGATAATTTGTACGCTTTTTGGCATTGTTTTTAGTATATTTTTAGTATGATTTAGTTAGTTTTTAGTATATTTTTATTAGTTTTTAGTTAAAATTCACTTTTCTGGACTTTACTATGAGTTTGTGTGTTTTTCTGTGATTTCAGGTATTTTCTGGCTGAAATTGAGGGATCTGAGCAAAAATCTGATCCAGAGACTCAAAAGGACTGCAGATGCTGTTGGATTCTGACCTCCCTGCACTCAAAGTGGATTTTCTAGAGCTACAGAAGCCCAATTGGCGCGCTCTTAACGGCGTTGGAAAGTAGACATCCTGGGCTTTCCAGCAATATATGATAGTCCATACTTTGCTCAAGATTTGATGGCCCAAACCGGCGTCCAAAGTCACCTCAAGAAATTCCAGCGTTAAACGCCGGAACTGGCACCTAAATGGGAGTTAAACGCCCAAACTGGCATAAAAGCTGGCGTTTAACTCCAAGAAGAGTCTCTACACGAAAAATGCTTCATTGCTCAGCCCAAGCACACACCAAGTGGGCCCGGAAGTGGATTTTTATGTCTTTTACTCACCTTTGTACACCTTAGGCTACTAGTTTTCTATAAGTAGGACCTTTTACTATTGTATTAGACATCTGGGGATTATTTTAGATCCTTTGATCATTGGGAGGCTGGCCTCACGGCCATGCCTAGACCTTGTTCTTATGTATTTTCAACGGTGGAGTTTCTACACACCATAGATTAAGGTGTGGAGCTCTGCTGTACCTCGAGTATTAATGCAATTACTATTGTTCTTCTATTCAATTCCGCTTGTTCTTGTTCCAAGATATCACCTGTTCTTCAACTTGATGAATGTGATGATCCGTGACACTCATCATCATTCTCACTCATGAACAAAGTGACTGACAACCACTCTTGTTCTACAAGCACACGAGGCTTAGTGAATATCTCTTGGATTTCTGATACACGATGCATGGTTGATCGCCTGACAAACGAGTGCTCGCCTGACAAACGAGCCAGCCATTCCGTGAGATCAGAGTCTTCGTGGTATAGGCGAGAACTGATGGCGGCATTCAAGAGAATCCGGAAGGTCTAACCTTGTCTGTGGTATTCTGAGTAGGATTCAATGATTGAATGACTGTGACGTGCTTCAAACTCCTAGCAGGCGGGGCGTTAGTGACAGACGCAAAAGGATCGATGGATTTTATTCCGGCCTGACCGAGAACCGACAGCTGATTAGCCATATGCTGTGACAGAGCATGGGAACATTTTCACTGAGAGGATGGGAGGTAGCCACTGACAACGGTGAAACCCTACATGAGCTTGCCATGGAAAGGAGTAAGAAGGATTGGATGAAGACTGTAGGAAAGCAGAGAGACGGAAGGGAAGGCATCTTCATACACTTATCTGAAGCTCTCACCAATGATATACATAAGTATCTCTATCTTTATTTTTATGCCTTATTCGTTTATCACTATACCCAATTGAGTCTGCCTGACTGAGATTTACAAGGTGACCATAGCTTGCTTCATACCAACAATCTCCGTGGGATCGACCCTTACTCGCGTAAGGTATTACTTGGACGACCCAGTGCAGTTGCTGGTTAGTTGTGCGAAGTTGTGTTTATGCCATGGTATTGAGCACCAAGTCTTTGGAGCCATTACTAGGGATTATTTCGTGTATTAAAAAGTAGTGATCACAATTTCGTGCACCAGATAACTTCATACAAAGATAAAAAAAAATCTTAAAACAAAGACAAAATTAATAAAAGTTAAAACTTAATATACAAAATTAATAATCAAAACTAATGAAATTCTTGAAAATAAATGGTAAACCGATAAATCTACATAATTAACTACTTAATGTTAATTGAAAATTCTAATTAACATAACTTTATCGTAAACTAAATTCAACTTTATTTAATGAAAATCAATAAAAAAACTAATTTATCTACACAATTATCTTAGTTGACAAATTTAGAGTGCCTAACCCTATTTAATTTCTAATTAGACTAAAATAATATAACAAATAACTCAATGTAACATAATCACGCATTTAATAAAAAATTGAATACAAAATTTAATAAAAATTTTAATAAAATTCTAAATTTTAATGAAAATTAAAAAATAATTTTTCTACATAATTATATTAATTGAAAAATTTAGAGTGTCTAACCCTATTTAATTTTTAATTAGACTAAAATAATATAATAAGCACACAATAAAATATTTAATAAAACTCTATTAAAAAAATTTAAAGAAAACTAATTTATTAACTTAACTTAAAATTTACCTAATCTAAATTTACTTTTAAACATTGATAAATTAAATAAAGTTATAACAATACCATAAGTTAGAAAAAAATTCTATAAAAATTAAGATTGAATGAAAATTTATCTCCGATGGTGGCAAAATTTGTTTTGGTGTAAAATTTGATGTAAAGTTTTTTCTTGTGAAAACTAAACAAAATGAAGACAATACTTACCTCTAGTTCGGTGGACGACAACAACGGTGAGTAGAGATGCGGGAGATAGTTTCTGTGTGACTCCCACAAAAATGACGACCACCAAATGAAGTGCGATGACAACGAAGAATAACTTGTGACGCCAACAGACGTGGGCTTCAAAGGAGAGGAGGAGGAAAAAGAAGAGAAAAGAGGAGAAGAGAGATTGGATTCGTAGAATAACGGAAAAGTGGCTCACATTTCAAATTTACTGTCGGATTTACGAGTAAAAGAATCCAATGGTAATAAGCTACCAGTAACCAAAACGACGCATTTCATTTTTTAGGGTTGCCATTGAATTTTTTGCTTGTAAATCCAACGGTAATGTTGGCGCCAATAAATTATTCCTTCGTACCAGAACTTGCCGGCGGATTTTGGAGGGGGTTACAAAATCTGACGATAACATTTTAGCCAGACAAAAATATTCACCAACTTTCACGCAAAATCCGATGATAAATTTGTCGGAACAGTTTCAAGCAGAACTCAATGGTAAATTTGATAGTAATCAGCAAATTTCTTGTAGTGTAGATAATTACATCAAAAAAAATTTCTTATATAAGGAGTTTGAAGCCTCCAAAGTTGATCACAATACATTCATGCCACTACTCTATGTTCTTCTTCATAAAAATATAGTAATAATTTTTTATGAGTAGTTGTTTATCCCAATGGGATCATAAAAAATGATGAGGATAGAATGATATTTAAGTACAATTCACCTATAATGTTGTGCACTTGCTATTTTATTTTTCTAGATGTGCTAAAGAATGTCATCTTGCACAATATAGTGGCAATAGATTCCAAAAGAGTTGGGAGAGTTGTCTATATATTCTTATCAACATCAATAGGTAACACAATAATGAACTTGTATTAAGCTTGTGTGTTAAAGTTTAACATATATCTTGATCACTGAATTGAATAAATACACAATTACGTATTAACATATATATATATATATATATATATATATATATATATATATATATATATATATATATATATATATATATATATACTGAACTAGGAAAAACTGAATTAATTTGGTGTATCTCAAATATTTGTTTATATTATATGGTATTGCAGCGTATATGTTATACCAGAACTAACAAATTCTTATGAAATAAAAAAATATTAATCCTGTGAAAATGAAGGGAAGAGCACAAGAGCAATAAATCGGAATGTGTGAAGTGTATTAAAAGTATGAATGATGAATCTCATCATCTACCAAAGCTACGGCTAGTGTTTTATATACATACATGAATACAAGTATACGAAACTTCTAGATCAAGTTAACTAAATAACTGATAAAATTAACAAGCAAGCTCTTAAAACATTCACTCTTTCTGAGACGCCATATAAAAAATGAAATGAACATGACCATACGCATCAGATAATACTTCCTACATCTTAGGTGCCGACTTACAATATTCAAGATAGATCTATAGCTTGAACTCCTCATCATCCGTACAATGCTGAGTGTAACCAACATAATAATTAAAACCAATTATGATAGTTATAAAGGCTCAATGTAAGTTTTGAGAAAGCTAAATTTTCATGATTCAGTTTTTATGATTCAATAACCTAGTAATGATGGCACTTGTTTGAACAAGTAGAAACTCAACAAGGATCAACATATGAATGTTAAAATGTATATATAGATTATAGAAAAGGCAAGGGCTAGAAAAACTTAGTGATTTAAAGGGTGTTTTCATTTATACTGAACTTCTTAGAGTTATCATAATTTATTAGCTCTATCATACATACAAGACTATAAAGAAATATAGTTCTGAAGTATTAGAAATAGGATCCTGTGGACAAAGAAATAAAAATAGATATTTATTAATAATAACATGAATATTTTACATAATTAGTAGAAATAGATTGGAAAAAAAATTGATCGCAAAGTAACTTATAAACTGTACCAAACTAGTGAAGACATTCTTAAAAGTTTTGTTCAATACCATCTATTCTTAATATATAAAAGTAGGTACATAGGTTTACTCACATTACTTCTAAGTTATTTTTCTTTTTCTATTAACACCATGTCAGCACTATTGCTTACTTAGCAAAATTTTAGAATCCACCACTCAAATCTTGCCAAATCAACTTTTGTTTTCAAGTAAAAAAAATACACAAAAAATAACTAAAAAATACAATAAAAACTAACAACTTAACTTTTTTCCAAATCAATCCTTATTTCAAAAACAACAAAAATACAAATTAACATTTACCCAAAAAAAGCTTTGAAAACCAAAGAGCTTATTACATTTCTCATACTTCTCGAAACCCTCTTCCTCTTGGCACCTCTCCGTACCAAGATCTTATTTTCTCCACCCTCTTCCGGTCTCATGAGCTATTGTTTTTTCTTCAAAATAATTTGTCCATCACGATGTCCATCTCCGGTGGAGCCGCATTGCATAAATTGCAGAAACCAGGACAAACTCCATTCCTCCTGTTGCAGTTTTTCTGTCGGAGCTCGATTCTGGGTCTCAGACCAACGTCACCATTCGGCGCCGCCAACGTAGGAAATTCGTCTCAGATATCTTCCTAAAGATTTTTAACTTTGCCGTTTACTCTTCTCATTCTATTGTTTAATATAATTTTCAATAGCCCTATTTATTTGTTATAAATAATAACATTTTAATTGTGAACTCATTGCAAGTAGCACAGGTTTATATATTCCTCTTTTTTAAACAGTTCTGTCTAACAGTCACAACCAAAATTAGGTTTACCCACATTACTTCTAAGTTATTTCTCTTCTTCTACTAACGTCATGTCAGCACCATTGCTTACTTGGCAAAATTTTAGAATCCACCAATCAAATCTTGCCAAATCTATCTATCTATCTATCTATTTAAGCTTATACTAATTTTCTCCACAATGAGTTTAAGCCATCTTTTATTTGCTAATGATGCCACTTTTAATATTTGTTTATTGTATTTAATTAGTACTTGATGTTTCAATTGATTAATAATAGATAAGAGTTTTTTGTTTTAATTTTTTTAAAATATTTTACTAAATAGTGATTAGTTGATTTTCATCTTTTGCCAAGTCAATAGAATTGCTGATGTGGTATCATTAGTAAAAAAAAAAAGATAGCTTAAACTCATTGTGGAGAAAGTTGGTATCAGCTTTTATATATTACTAGATGTTTTAAAAAAATTAAAACAAAAAACTCTTATCTATTATAATTCAAGTACTAATTAAATGCAATAAACATACATTAAAAGTGTCATAATAATAATTATTATAAAAAATTTCAGTTACAAATATTCAAATTCTACAACTTATACATATTAAGACTCTTACTACTCTTCATTTCTTAATCTCTCATACTAATTGTCAAAAATTTCTTAAATTTAATTTAACATTTTTATAATTTATAAAAGCTGATACTAACTTTCTCCACAATGAGTTTAAGCCATCTTTTTTTGCTAATGATGCCACATCAGCAATTCTAATGACTTGGTAAAAGATGAAAATCAACCAATCACTATTTAGTAAAATGTTTTAAAAAAATTAAAACAAAAAACTCTTATCTATTATTATTCAATTGAAACATCAAGTACTAATTAAATGCAATAAACATACATTAAAAGTGTTATAATAATAATTATTATAAAAAATTTCAGTTACAAATATTCAAATTCTACAACTTATACATATTAAGACTTTTACTACTCTTTATTTCTTAATCTCTCATACTAATTGTAAAAAATTTCTTAAATTTAATTTAACATTTTTATATATTTTTCATTCTCATTCATTCATTTTTTTAATTATTTACAAACAAAAAAAAACGCAAAAAAAGACAGTATAGCAATTAATGCAAATCAAAAAATGAAAAAAAATAAAAATGCAGTTTTATATAACACTAATATAAATAATCTGTCTTTTTAAAAAAAATAAATTCAAAATCTAGTTATAATATGTTCTCTAAAATATTTTTAATATAACATTATTAAAATATATTTATAATATAAGTAACATACCTCTCTGCGCATTGCGCGGGTCTCAATCTAGTTAATTGTAAAACATGTAAGCCTTTATAGGACATGATTGTTCATTGTCTCCAACTTTCCTTAATGTTAAATGTGTTTAAGTGATGAATGGGATGTAGCAAAACTTTTATCTTGTTCCTAGAGAATCAAATCGTTTTGTGCTATGGTTATACATGTTATTAGTTAGATAAGCAGACAGATCAACAGTATTAATTGAGCAGGGCACGAAGAGCTAGAAAATTAAATATTTTCTTTTCTCTTTTCTTTCTTTCAGGTCATGAGTGTTAAAGCAATTAGAATTGCTATAAAACTTACATTAGAAGGTGTAAATCAGCTTGTTTACTATCAGACTTGGATCTTTTTTATAGTTGTTGTTTCCTGCATCATTACTCAATTAAATTATCTTAACATGGTTAGTATCACTATTGATTTTGTTTCCTTTAAAACGTGAACATAATTTTTGGGATTTGAAATAAAAACTTAGAGCCACATAGTTTGTATTCCTTTTGTAAGAAATGATATGCTTTCATGTTTAGACTTTCTATTATATGTCATCTGCTTAATATGACGAAACACCTCTCTTTGTTGGAGGGGATTATAGTTTTATGGACTAAAGTCCAGTTTATTTTTCTTTGATCACCACTTATTTTCATTCTTATATTTCTTTCTGTTCCATGTTCATACTGAAACTTTTAGCTAAAGTCACTTTCTAATTGAAGAAATGATTTGAAAGTTAAGAGCTAATCTAGAAGTTCAATGTGTAACCCTCTAACCCAAATAACATCCATGTCATGCTTAACCTAGACTAACAATTAATGATCTAGAAAGATGGAATTAAATTTTTTATTTCCCATAAGGTGTTTGCATCATTTGCGTGGAGTTATATGGTGACAAACACTTTCATATTTGCAGGTGTTGGATACATTTAACATTGTGGTTGTGTCTCCAATCTATAATGTCTTGTTCATATCTTTTACAATATTAGCTAGTGCAATCATGTTTAAGGTTGTATTAACTAAAACAAAATGAAAATGTTCCCTAAAAGAATGAGTTATCTCACACATCAAGTGTTTAACTATCTGTCGTAATCTTCTACCCACTTTTTCTTATTAGTACTATTCTGGTCAAAGTATAAGCATCATTGCATCAGAGCTATGTGGTTTCATCACGGTGTTATCTGGCACAGAAGTATTGCATAGTACAAGAGAGTCAGACAGGTAATGCCTCATTGTTTCCTATTTTCTTGTAATGTTTCAGTTAAGAAACTTCTGCTTTTTCTGAAAATGATCATTGCCTAATTACCTTTTCTATATAGATTTGTTTAGTCCGTTGTCTTCGAAAGTAACATGGTATATCCAAGGCAATGATGAGTCTTGGAAACAGAAGGAAGAAGACGGGTCACCACCTTTTAACTTAATTACGGTTGTACAACAAGATCATTTCACGTGATATTGGATTATTAAATGGTAGAACTGCAAATTAGAATTACCTAATGCTACCGTTGAGTTAGACACAGCCCCCATACTCCAATGACATTTTTCTTTAGTTTATTCTACATTAAGATACATAAATGTGGCAGTGTTACTCTGTGACTCCATCTATCTAGTTTTGCAACAAGTTTCAAGAGGCTCCTATTACATTGTTTTGGTAGATAAGCCGTGCTTCCTTTTTTCAGAGGATATTTGTTTCCGTGGCAGAGTGTGAAATGAAAGCTCGTGCGCATAATCACCAAAAATTTCTAGTTGGTTTTTCTCCTAGTTTGTAGTTTTTGTTGTATTGTTATTATTTTGCATTATTTTTACCCTCTTGTGCTCTTTTTCTAAGTTGAACCCTTTAGTTCTTAGCTGATTTTTTTGTTCATATTCTGGTGTTTCTCTTATTGTGGGAGCTAATCCATGTAAATTAATTAGTGTAATTTTAATTATTTAACTAGTTATCATTGAAAACTTATAAATGTCTATATATATTACAATTTTGATTCATCTATGGTTCAACACCATTAAGATTCTAAACAAAAGTAAAGATACTCACTCAGCCTTTAATTATTTGATCTGAGTTGAGCTAGGTCTTAGAGATAGGTCAATGAACTTGCTTGGCCATCTATACAAGAACATTTATTCAATTATGGAAAATTGTTGTACACCAAAAAAAATATGGAAAATACTTCGAAATATCATCTTAATTAGTATTGATGGCATTTTGAATCTTAGTTTAAATTCTAAAATTGTGGTTTGGATGAAAGTTACTTTGGTTATAAAAGTGATAGTTGTATATCACAAGCATAGTGTGTTATCCGGCCAAGATATTTCTAATTCTGAACTTGAAGAGAAAATGGTTGCCAGAGTTACACTTATTCTACTTTGAATTAATATATGACTAATTTAGTAACGAATTTTTAGTATGTATATAATATTTTTGATAAATGTTAAAAATATTCTATATTCTATCACAAAATGCTTTCAAAGAGTTCTAAATTAAATTACTATATTTAAAATTAATAATTGTTTAAAAAAATACCTTGTTCCCACCCAAAGTTCCTTCGGCAAAGCCATCGAGACCTTAGATAAGACCTAGCCCACCACTCTTTCGGCATTGCCATCAGAGCAAGAGAGTTAGGGGATCAAATATTACTATATCTACACTATTGTTGGATCAAATATTCCTATATCTACACTATTGTTCCATACATACGTATATTCCTACACAATTGACCAAGCTAAACTATATGCTACCCTCTAATAATGCCTTTAAAATCGGCATACATTCATATTTTAGAAAAAAAATTAAGGTAACAATAAAACCAAACTAAATATACTAAAACAAATATTCAATCTATTTTTTTGTGTGTTTTTCTTGCTTGAGTAGTCTCCTCCTCTTTTCGTAAATTCTCTTTGGTCCAATAAAACACACATATTATGTTATAATTCTTTCATAAAATATTAATTAAAACAGGATAACTACCATGATTAAATCATTCAAAGAGTTTAGAGTAACAAATTAAATAATTTTTAGATTAATGAAGAATCCACGTACGATAGTCAGCTATGTCATGCATACTCTTTCCTCTTAGCTTTTCTCCTCTAGCTATTTTCTCCTGGCGTTCAAAGAATTTTTGAGTACAACTTGTTGATAAGTTCTTGTTTTAACATATTTGTTTGAAATCCTTGACCATTGTCTTCCTAATTCTTCATACCCTTGGAAACCTTCCCAAAACTATTTTGATATAATGAATTATTAGCAGATTTTATAGGAAAGTTCTTTCTATCTGACCTTTAAACGACAAACATATATAATACTATTAATTAATACTTACTTGTACTCTTGTAAAGTCCAATGAACTATTTTTTGGATTAAGTTTCTGTTGGAATGTCGGTTTTATTCTCTTGTTGCCCCTGGCATGGCTGATGACGGTAATGTAATATGCATTCGCACTGCCATGTCTGTCGTGGTCGCCATTGCCTCCATCCTACCATGATAATATTACCAGAATGTATTTATATAATTGACAAACAGAGTATCTATACATCTTTATGGGAAAAAAATAAATAAAGAAATAAAAAGAGAGTGATAATATTTAAAGTAGCCACCCGTGATGTTGATGATGAGTCCAATAAGGCGGCAGTGGTAATGGTGTTGCATTGACGATGGGGATGGAGAGAGGGCTGTGTTCCAATGGGGTAGCAGGATCCAGTATCATGATGATCATGTTCTCAGGATAACCATTTTTTATGGTATTAACGTCGATCATCAGCTTCAAGAAGCACTCTTGCAGCTGTGCCGGAGTCTTTCCAGGGATGCAAGCAGCCACGATCTCCCAGCGGTTGTGTATAGCATCCTGGAAATAATTGACGATAACCGACTCAAAAGCTTTGTTCTCCTCTCAAGTCCAGACTTAAGGTTGAGGTTGATAATGAAGTGGTTGATGACCATCCACTTCGGCAATCAGCTCTAACGGTGGTTGATAACCCCAAATGTCAGCAAAAAACTGATCCGTCATGTTGCTTATATCTGTTTGCGACTTGGGTTAATGTTGAGACTGAACCCGAGGTTGAGGCAGAGGCTGGGACCAAGGTTGAGGCAGGGATTCTAGGTGAGGTGGTTGACTAACATGGACGTTAGTAGCACATTGCTCTTCTATGTTCGTTGTATGCGGGTGGAGCTGAGGCTGAGGTTGAGGCTGAGAATGCTTGGTAGCTTCTGTCTCCTCCCGGTTCTCCATAGCTTCCGACAAACACTCATCATCAAGAACCATCTTAAACTGTTTGTTGTCATCCTAAGAATGCGGTGGTTGATTATCCTTCGTGTCTATTATTAAAAGAGGATTTAGTTCCTCTTCCATTCTTACGTTATCCTTCATATCCATCTTTGAAAGGGTGTCATCCCAAAAATGCAGTGGTTGACTATCATCCAAGGCAAGCAGATCTTCGATCACCTTAGTATCCATCATTAAAAGAGCATCTAGCTCCTCTTCAAAGACCTCCGCCCCAAAAATTTCTCAGTTTTCACAACTTAAACAGTTGCAATCATATATTAAAACAAAAAAACATTCAACCAAACATAAAATTCTAGCCCTTCTAATGCGCATTTCCTTATTACTCCGTAATTTTTTAACAAATAAAGGTTTCGAGAGGGCACCACTAGACAACCTTCTCCCACTTTCGTCCTAAAACTATATCCTAAAAAAGGTAAATCTAGCAAAAAATTTTAACAATTTAACTTGTTTAGAAACGAAAAATCAATCTTGGTTCTGCATGAACAATCCACGTGTATAACTAGCACGAATAACCCATGATAACTTCATACAAAGATAAAAAAAAATCTTAAAATAGAGACAAAATTAATAAAAGTTAAAACTTAATATACAAAATTAATAATCAAAACTAATAAAAATTTTGAAAATAAATAGTAAACCGATAAATCAACATAATTAACTACTTAATGTTAATCAAAATCCTAATTAACATAACTTCAATCGTAAACTAAATTCAACTTTATTTAATGAAAATCAATAAAAAAAACTAATTTATCTATATAATTATCTTAGTTGACAAATTTAGAGTGCCTAACCCTATTTAATTTCTAATTAGACTAAAATAATATAACAAATAACTCAATATAACATAATCACACATTTAATAAAAAATTAAATACAAAATTTAATAAAAATTTTAATAAATTTCTAAATTTTAATAAAAATTAAAAAATAATTTATCTTCATAATTATATTAATTGAAAAATTTAGAGTGTCTAACCCTATTTAATTTTTAATTAGACTAAAATAATATAATAAACACACAATGAAACCCTATTCACCATTTAATAAAAAATTTAATAAAACTCTATTAAACAAATTTAAAGAAAACTAATTTATTAACTTAACTTAAAATTTACCTAATCTAACTTTACTTTAAAACCCTAATCACACATGTCAAAATTAAATAAAGTTACAATAATACCTTAAGCTAGAAAAAAAAACTCTGTAAAAATTAAGGTTAATGAAAATTTACCTCCGATGGTGGCAAAATTTGTTACTGTGCAAATTTTTATGTAAAGTTTTTTTTTTTGTGAAAACTAAATAAAATGAAGACAATACTTACCTCTAGTTCGGTGGATCACAACAACGGTGGGTAGAGATGCAGGAGACAGTTTCTATGTGACTCCCACAGAAATAATGACCACCAAATGAAGTGCGATGACAACGAAGGATAACTTGTGACGCCGACAAAGGTAGGCTTCATGGGAGAGGAGAAGGAAAGAGAAGAGAAAAGAGGATAAGAGAGACTAGATTCGCCGAATGAGGGAGAAATGGATCACATTTCAAATTTATCCCAAATTTACTATCGGATTTACGAGTAAAAAAATTCAATGGTAACAAGCTGCTAGTAACCAAAACGACGCATTTCATTTTTAGGGTTGCCATTGAATTTCTTGCTTGTAAATCCAACGGTAATGTTGGCACCAATAAATTAGTCCTTCTTACCAGAACTTGCCGGCGGATTTTGGAGGGGGTTACAAAATTCGACGATAACGTTTTAGCCAGACAAAAATATTCACCAAATTTCACGCAAAATCCGACGATAAATTCGTCGGAACAGTTCCACGCAGAACTCAACAGTAAATTTGATAGTAATAAGCAAATTTCTTGTAGTGTAGATAATTACATTAAAAGAAATTTCTTATATAAGGAGTTTGAAGCCTCCAAAGCTGACCACAATACATTCATACCACTACTCTCTATTCTTCTTCATAGATATAGATAGTAATAAGTTTTTCTGTGTAGTTGTTTATCCCAATGAGATCATAAAAAATGATGAGGATAGAGTGATATTTAAGTGTAATTCATCTATAATGTTGCGCACTTGCTATTTTGCTTTTCTAGATGTGCTAAAGAATGTAATCTTACACAATATAGTGGCAATAGGTTCCAAAAGAGTTTGGAGAGTTGTCTATAGATTCTTATCAACATCAATAGGTAACACAACAATGAACTTGTATTAAGCTTGTGTGTTAAGCTTTAACATATATCTTGATCACTGAATTGAATAAATACATAATTACGTATTAACATATAGACAAAGAGAGAGAGAGAGAGAGAGAGAGAGAGAGAGAGAGAGAGAGATACTAAACAAGAAAAAACTGAATTAATTCGGTGCATCTCAAATATTTGTTTATACTATATGGTATTGCAGTGTATATATTTCACCAGAACTAACAAATTCTTATGAAATAAAAAATCATTGATCTTATGAAAATGGAGGAAAGAGCACAAGAGCAATAAATTGGAATGTGTGAAGTGTATTAAAAGTATGAATGATGAATCTCATCATCTACCAAAACTACGGCTAGTGTTTTATATACATACATGAATACATGTATACAAAATTTCTAGATCAAGTTAACTAAATAACTGATAAAGTTAACAAGTAAGCTCTTAAAACCTTCACTCTTTCTGAGACTCCATGTAAAAAATGAAATGAACATGACTATACGCATCAGATAACACTTCCTATATTTTAGGTGCCTGCTTACAATATTCAGGATAGATCCATGGCTTGAACGCCTCATCATCCGCACAATGCTAAGTGTAACCAACATAATAATCAAAACCAATTATGATAGTTATAAAGGCTCAATGTAAGTTTTGGGAAAGCTAAATTTTCTTGATTCAATAGTCTAGTGATGATGGCACTTGTTTGAACAAGTAGAAACTCAACAAGGATCAACATATGAATGTCAACATGTATATATAGATTATAGAAAGGACAAGGACTATAGAAAACTTAGTGATTTAAAGGGTGCTTTCAGCTATACTTAATCTCTTAAAGTTATCATAATTTATTAGCTCTATCATACATGCAAGACTATAAAGAAATATAGTTTTGAAGTATTAGAAATAGGATCATGTGGACAAAGAAATAAAAACAGATATTTATTAATAATAAGATGAATATTTTACATAATTAGTAGAAATAGATTGGAAAAGAAAAATTGATAGCAAAGTAACTTATAAACTATTCCAAACTAGTGAATATATTCTTGAAAGTTTTGTTTAATACCATTAATTGTAAAACATGTGAGCCTTTATAGGACATGATTGTTCATTGTCTCTAACTTTTCTCAATGCTAAATGTGTTTAAGTGATGAATGGCATGTAGCAAAACTTCTATCTTATTCCTAGAGAATCTAATTATTTCGCGCTACGGTTATACATGTTATTAGGTAGATCAGCAAACAGATCAATATTATTAGTTGTATAGGGTACGAAGAGCTAGAAAATTATATGTTTTCTTTTCTCTTTTCTTTCTTTCAGAGTGTTAAAGCAATTGAAATTGCTATAAAACTTACATTAGAAGGTACACATCAGCTCGTCTACTATCAGACATGGATCTTTTTTATAATCGCTGTTTCCTGCATCATTACTCAATTAAATTATCTTAACATGATTAGTATCACTATTGATTTTGTTTCCTTTAAAACGTGAACATAATTTTTGGCATTTGAAATAAAAATTTAGAGCCACATAGTTTGTATTCCTTTTGTAAGAAATGATATGCTTTCATGTTTAGACTTTCTAATATATGTCATCTACTTAATATAAGGAAACACCTCTCTTTGTTGGAGGTGATTATAGTTTTATGGACTACAAGTCCAGTTTATTTTTCTTTGATCATCACTTATTATCATTCTTGCATTTCTTTCTATTCCAAATTTATATTAAAGATTTTAGCTAAAGTAACTTTTCAATTGAAGAAATGATTTAAAAGCTAAGACCTAATCTAAAAGGTCAACGTGTAACCCTCTAACCCAAATAACATCCATGTCATGCTTGACCTAGACTAACAATTGATGATCTAGAAGGCTGGATTTGAAATTTTTATTTCTCATAAGGTGTTTGCATCGTTTGTATGGAGTTATATGGTAACAAACACTTTCATGTTAGCAAGCATTGGATACATTTAATGCTGCAGTTGTGTCTCCAATTTATTATGCCTTGTTCACATCTTTTACAATATTAGCTACTGCAATCATGTTTAAGGTTAGTATTCACTAAAATAAAACGAAAATGTACCCTAAAAAATAAGTTATCTCTCACATCAAGTGCTTAACTATCTGTTGTAATCCTCTATCTTCTTTTTCTTATTAGGACTATTCTGGTCAAAGTATAAGCAGCACTGCATCAGAGCTATATGGTTTTATCACTGTGTTATCTGGCACAGTAGTATTGCATAGTACAAGAAAGCTAGATCCTCCAGTCAATACAGGTAATGCCTCATTGTTTCCTATTTTCTTGTAATGTTTCAGTTAAGAAACTTCTGCTATTTCTGGAAATGATCATTGCCTAATTACCCTTCCTGTACAGATTTGTATAGTCCGTTGTCCCCGAAAGTAACATGGTATATCCAAGGCAATGGTGAGTCTTGGAAATAGAAGGAAGAAGATGGGTCACCACCTTTTAACTTAATTACGGTATTACGGCAAGATCATTTCACGTGACACTGGATTATTAAGTGATAGAACTGCAAATTAGAATTATCTAATATTGCCATTAAGTTAGACACAGCCCCCATACTCCAATGACATTTTTCTTTAGTTTATTCGATATCAAGCTGCGTAAATGTGGCAGTGTTACTCTGTGACTCCATCTATTTGGTTTTGGAACAAGTTTCAAGAGGCTCCTATCACATTGTTTTGGTAGATAAGTCGTGCTTCCTTTTTTTGGAGGATGTTTGTTTCCGTGGCAGCTTGTGAAATGAAAGCTCATGTGCACAATCACCAAAAATTTCTGGATGGTTTTTCTCTTATTTTGTATTTTTTTGTTGTATTGTTATTATTTTACATTATTTTTACCCTCTTGTGATCTTTTTTCAAGTTGTACCTCCAGTTCTTAGCTTATTTTTGTGTTCATATTCTGGTGTTTCTCTGATTGTGGGAGCTAATCCATGTAAATTAATTAGTGTAATTTTAATTATTTAACTTGTTATCATTGGAAACTTATGAATGTCTATATATATTACAATTTTGATTCATCTATGGTTCAACACCATTAAAATTATAAACAAAAGTAAAGCTACTCACTCAGCTTTTAATTGTTTGATCTGAGTTGAGCTAGGTCTTAGAGATAGGTCAATAAATTTGCTTGGCCATCTATACAAGAACATTTATTCAATTATGAAAAATTATAGTACACCAAAAAAATATGAAAAATTCTTCAAAATATCATCTTAATTAGTATTGATGGCATTTTGAATATTAGTTTAAATTCTAAAATTGTGGTTTGGATGAAAGTTACTTTAGTTATAAAAGTGATAGTTGTATATCACAAGCATAGTGTGTTATCCGGCCATGATATTTCTAATTCTGAACTTGAAGAGAAAATGGTTGCCAGAGTTACACTTATTCTACTTTGAATTAATATATGACTAATTTAGTAACTAATTTTTAGTATGTATATAATATTTTTGATAAAATTTACATAAAAATATTCTATATTCTATCATAAAATGCTTTCAAAGAGTTCTAAATTAAATTAATATATTTTAAATTAATAATTATTTAAAAAATACCTTATTCCCACGCAAAGTCCCTTCGACAAAGTCATCGAGACCTTAGATAAGACCTAGCCCACCACTCTTTTGGCATTGCCATCAGAGCAAGAGAGA
This sequence comes from Arachis stenosperma, assembly GCF_014773155.1. NCBI lineage: Eukaryota > Viridiplantae > Streptophyta > Magnoliopsida > Fabales > Fabaceae > Arachis > Arachis stenosperma. The sequence goes on along the minus strand of NC_080382.1, from coordinate 24,580,498 downwards.
TATGGGATCAAATATTCCTATATCTATCCTATTATTCCATATATACGTATATTCCTACACCATTGACCAAGCTAAACTATATGCTACCCTCTAATAATGCCTTTAAAATTGGTATGCATTCATATTTCAGAAAAAAAAATTAAGGTAATAATTAAATCAAACTAAATATACTAAAATAAATATTCAATCTATTTTTTGTGTGTTTTCTTGCTTGAGTAGTCGCCTCTTCTTTTCGTAAATTCTATTTGGTCCAATAAAATACACATATTATGTTATAGTTCCTACATAGAACATTAATTAAAATAGGATAACTACCATGATTAAATAATTCAAAGAGTTTAGAGTAACAAATTAAATAATTTTTAGATTAATGAAGAAACCACGTACGATAGTCAACTATGTCATGCATACTCTTTCCTCCTAGCTTTTCTCCTCTAACTATTTTCTCCTGGCATTCAAAGAATTTTTTAGAACAACTTGTTGATAAGTTCTTGTTTTAACATATTCATTTGAAATCCATGACCATTGTCTTCCTAATTCTTCAAACTCTTGGAGAAACAACCTGCCAAAAAAATTTTGATATAATGAATGATTAGCATATTTTATAGGAAAGTTCTTTCTATCTGACCTTTAAATGACAAACATATATAATACTATTAATTAATACGTACTTGTGCTCTTGTAAAGTCCAATGAACTATTTTTTGGATTAAGTTGCTATTGGCATGTCGGTTTTGTTCTCTTGTTTGCCCTGGCATGGCTGTTGACGGTAACGTAATATGCATTGGCACTGCCATGTCTGTCGCGGCTGCCATTGCCTCCATCTTACCATGATAATATTACCAAGATGAATTTACATAATAGAGAAACAAAGTATTCATATATTTATATGGGCAAAAAATTAAATAAATAAAGAAATAAAAAGAGAATGAAAATATTTTAGAGTAGCCACCTGTGATGTTGATGATAAGTTCAATGAGGTGGCGGTGGTGGTGGTGGTGGTGGTGGTGGTGGTGTTGCATTGACGATGGGATGGAGAGAGGGCTATGTTCCAATAGGGTAGCAGGATCTGGTATCATGATGATCATGTTCTTAGGATAACCGTTTTTTATGGCATTAACGTCGGTAATCAGCTTCAAGAAGCGCTCTTGCACCTGTGCCAGAGTCTTTCCAGGGAGGCGAGCAACCATGGTCTCCCAGCGGATGTGTATAGCATCCTAGAAACAATTGGCGATAACCGACTCAAAATCTTTATTCTCCTCCCAAGTCCAGACCTGAAGTTAGGTTGAGATTGAAGTGGTTGATGACCACCCACTTCGGCAATCAACTCTAATGGTGGTTGATAACCCCAAGTGTCAGTGAAAAACTGATCCGTCATGTTGCTTATATCCGTCTACGACTTGGGTTGATGCTGAAACTGAACCCGAGGTTGAGGTAGAGGCTGGGACCAAGGCTGAAGCGGAGATTCTAGCTGAGGTGGTTGACTAACATAGACGTCAATAGCACATTGCTCTTCCATGTTCGTTGTATGTGGGTAGACCTGAGGCTGAGGTTGAGACTGAGAATGCTTGGTAGCTTCTATCTCCTCCCGGTTCTCTATAGCTTCTGGAAAACTCTCATCAACAAGAACTATCTCAAACTATTTGTTGTCATCCCAAGAATGGGGTGGTTGATTATCCTTTGTGTCCATCATTAAAAGAGCATTTAGTTCCTCTTCCATTCCTGCGTTATCCTTTATATCCATCTTTGAAAGAGTGTCATCCCAAGAATACAGTGGTTGATTATCGTCCAAGGCAAGCAAATCTTCAATCACCTTGGTATCCATCATTAAAAGAGCATCTAGCTCCTTTTCAGTCATTCCTGCATCATCCTTTATATCCATCTTTAAAAGAGCATCATCTATTTCCTCTGCAATCATTCCTGTGTTCTGTAAGTCTTCGCTCATTCTTCTTCTCTTCTTTGTTTCCTGGTCAGTTTCTTGGTTTGGTTTCTTCTTCCTAGTTTCTTGGTCAATTATTTTGTTTAATTTTTTGTTTGGTTTAATTCTTAAATAACACATTTATAGAAACTTCACTTTAGATTAGAGTATTTTAGATTACATTAAATTAAGGGGACTTCCAGAAAGATTTCATTTCATTCCAAGATTTTTTCTCTTCAGATTTAATATAAGATTCACTTTTTAAATTAAAGTGGTTTAGATTATATTTAGATTATGGATAAAATCTAGAAAGATTTCATCTTCAAAATTTCATTTCAGAATCTTTAAATTTTTCTATAATGTAAATTTGGAAAATTTTAACTAAATAAAGAAACTATTCTAATAGGATGTCGAGCTTCTTTCCTAGCTTGATGAAGTGAAGTTAATCGCAGCAACTCTTCGAACCCAAAAGAGATGAAAGACAATGGAAAAAGTGTATGAGTTAAGGCTTGATGAACCGTTCCATTCTTGACAGCTATGAATTTAAAGAATGATAATGTGGGATTTCTTGTCTTTGGTAGTTATTTTTTAGTTCCTTGATTTGATTATGAAACAAGCTCTTCCACGACTGCCTGCCTTCTAATAAAATATTTATTAAAATTTTTGTTTTTTAAAAGATATATTTCTCAATGTAAAACAAAATTTAAAGTCGATATTTTATTAGAGAAATCACATTATTAACTATTTCTTTTGTTTAAATAAATAAAAAAGTGAGAAAATAAATAAATCTTAAAATAATTTAATTTTTATGTACGTATTTTTTTATTCAATTAGGATTTGTTATTACAAGAAAATCACTCATTCAGCAACTCTTAAAAAGTATAGCTAAAAATGAAAAAACAATATGCCATTGGCAAAGGCTACGCTTTTTTTATTTTGGAGACACTTTAGTAGAAAATGCCTATTCAACTTTATCAATTCTCAAAGACTATGCTTTTTTAATTTATATATATATATATATAATATTTTAATAATATTTTTTTTAAAATCAAATATTTAGTTATATAATTATATATATAATTCTGTATTTTTAATTAAATTAATCAAATATTATAAAATAAAAATAAATGTATAATACAGAATGGGGTTACAAACAAGCTCTTCTGCCTAACTCTCCCCCTCCTCCCCCTCCCCTCCTCCTATTGTGTTTGTACTAAAAATTTACAAAGACAATTTAATAGAGGTTTTGCGAGCAAATAGCCATTTGATCAGTTGAGGGACTGAGTCCATGGCTGAGACAAATCCTCTAATTCGGTAACAAGGTCAAGAGTCGCGTGAATTGGTTTTGGTGCAATGATTGCAGTGCCTTGACTTCTAAGCATAGATGTATTAGTCACTGATGGTGTACTAAGATGAGGAACACCCGTAAGTGGAAAAAAGAAAACAATATCAGGTTTAGCATAAGTCAGATCATCATGGAGATTGAGATTCTTCTTATCTTGATAATGAATATAATCTACTTTTGTCAAGCTATGCTTAGCCAATTGGCTCATTATCCTAAAATAAATTATCCTATTGGAGCAGTCATCAGCATATATAAAAGAAATAATATCAAACAATAAAAAATAACTCGATCAATTGAGAAGTTATAGAGTGCAAAAGGACAAAGTCAAAGTGCATCCAAATCCAACCTTTTTTTTATCAAGGATCATTTCAAGATATGATTTAGTGATCCAAGGTCCATTGATACCAGGCCTCATTGCTTCTGTTCAGTCTGCAGAAAATTATTTTTCCATCTTTTGGATAAGTAACTCAACATATTATTAATAAAAAATAACCCAGACTAAGGAGAGAAGAGAATTAAAGAGGAGAAGGATGAGAAATCCTTGTAAAAGCTTCCAACTATGAACAATATAAATAATTTCCAATACAAAACACAATTCAGGCATCTAAAGTGTGGAAACAATACTACAGCTCACAAATGATTCAAAAGACACAAATATGAAACCATTACTGTGTACATTCTATCTATTTCAATTAGCAAAGAAGAGAATAGTGGAACCAAAAGAAATAGCACTATGAGTATTAATAACCAGACTTGAAAAATACTAGACTTTCCTCAATACCCATGGCCTCTAGATCAATTGCCATACAAACAGTACTACTCCAAGGATGCTAAAAGTGAAACCAATTAAAATATATAACACTAATAAGTAATGAAGAAGAACACATGGTTCATGGAATTAATAAACAAACATAAAATATAGCTGAAGCAAGTTTGACCATCAAAACTAGGGCATTCATTCATTTATATATACCACATAAATCTCAAATCCAACATTTAATTATATATAAAATGCAGTTAAATATACCTTCTCGAAAAATTAGAACCTAGAACCCTAACAATAAGAAACAATCGAAAACATACCTTCTCTAACAATCAGAACCTAGAACCCTAACAACCAGAAATAATACACATTCAAAAGCTAAACCCCCAAAATTAAAAACCCTATAATCATAGAACCTCCCCAATTCACAGAACCAAATTTGGGAAAAATAAAACATACCATCTCCGTCTCGTTTGGCCATTGTTGTTCATCATCATTATAGCCACACGCACCTTCTTCGACACTGAAACCGGAGAAGAAGTGAGGTAATCAGCGAGAAAGAGAAGATAGAGAGTGAATTAGAGAATGATCATCTAGTGAGTGCACGATGATGAGCAACGAGACGATGATGTGAGCCCACAAGGCTTGCGACGATTTGGAGCAGCGACGGTGAGCGCGCAAGATGACGATTATGAGCTGCGATGGTGAGCTCATGAAACAACGATGGTGAGCAAACGAGACGGCGATGGTGAGTGGCGGCGACGGTGAGAGACGAAGGAAGGTGAATTCGAATGGCGGGTAAGTTCAGTAACTTGAAAACTTGGCCTTGAAAATTTTTCATTAAACGCGCACTAAGCATAGGAAACACTTTTGAAAAACGTTTTTTTAGTAAGAAAAGCACAGTTGTCAGAACCGAACCGGTCAGACTTTTGAGTTATTGGTTCAACCGGTGAGTCACTGATTGAATCAGTTAACCCGATCCTATGTAAATAGAAAATAAAAAAATAATAAAAATTTAAAATTAAAATTTAAAATACATATTTTCACTAACATTTTAAAAATATTTAGCTATTCTAAAACAATATGGAACAGGAACAATAAGTATTTTATTAATTCTACTCTATCATAAATATTTTATTTTATTTTTATATTAAAATAACTATTATTTTCAAATTTTAATAATTTATTAATTAATTTATATCTATTATACTATATATACTACAAATATTTATTAAAAAATGATATGAATAGATATTACATAATTATAAAAAGAAAAAATAAGTGAATTTATAATTATTGTTACATAAAAATATAATTAATTTAAAAATAAGTGAGTTTATAACTAAAATTAAAATAAATTAAATAGAAATAAATTATTTGATGAAAGATATCTATGTATATTATAATTTGCAAATAAATTGAGGATAAGGGTTCGAAATCCACCTCAAGCATTTTGAAAAAATTTTAACTTCCAACAGTTTGGTTGGACTGGTTTCACTGTGTTTGACCGATTTTCACCGATTCTTTGCCTTATTTAGTTCAAGCATCGGACCGGACCAATATAGAGTCTAGTTTATCGGTTTTTAGTCAAATCAGTCAGTCCGATTCGGTTTTAATAACTATGAAGAACTGTATATTCATATATATTAAAATAACGTTCTATTTTTATAAGTGATCTTTTTAATATTTAAGAAAATATTTTTTAAATGATGTCATAACTATATTTTTTATTTTACTATAAAAAGGTAATATAGAAAAAAAATAATCTATTCTATAAATAGATTATGCTTTTTAAATATAATTTAAATTGTTAAATGTGTGATTTTTTTTTTAATATTATAAAAGTTATAAAATATTTTTTTATAAAATAATAGATATGACAATTAAGGAAATAAATTAAAAATCAGAAATAACAATAACAAAAAATTCATTGAACAAAATATTTACAAAAATTAAAATATAAAAGAACAATAAAAAATATTTTTGTAATTATAAAATACTATTATATTAAAAATTGGAAGTATGATTTTTTTCATATAAACAAATATATATAATTTAAAATTATTAAAAAAATCATAATCATTTGATGTCTTCAAGATATGCATTTGAAAGTTGGAACAATAATAAATTCATAATCAATATATAATTTTTTTAGCAAACTTTAAATAAGAATATATAGTTGATTAAGGAAAAAACAATAAAACAATGCTAACAAGAGGAGTAACCATAGAGATATAACTAACTAATTCTAAGATTTGAATCTGAAATCTTGAAGTCGAGCAAATTTTTAACTACTTTTAAGAAAGAAAAATAGGACATGTTATATCAACGCTGAGTGAAAGATTAGAAGTTCTTTGACTTCATCAGAAACTCATAATTTTCTTTGAAGTTTTCTCATTTTAGCAATTTTTATGGGAATTTATACCATTTGAGATGCACCAAACCCAACAATCCGAATCATATGTGTAGATTTTAGATCAAATCAAACCTATATCGAATATCAGCCTTATATTGTTCCCGCCTATTTTTGAAGATGGATATAGTTGAATGGAAAAATCATCATAAACAGACTGAGTTGTGTTCTGCATTTTGCAAGTTTACAACCTAGCAAAAATGCAACGTACCCTCAAAATGTTTACGATGATTTAGCCCATCCAATTGTTCCATCTTCCTTAAACAAAAATTATACAATTATATTACAGTGTCAAGCATACCATATGCTTTTTGCACCAAAATTCACATCACAACAATGAACTTGTACTAAGCTTGTGTGTTAAGCTTTAACATATATCTTGATTACTAAATTGAATAAACACACAATTACACGGGAAGAGAGAGTATATACTGAACTAGGAAAAACTGAATTAATTCGATGCATCTCAAATATTTGTTTATACTATATGGTGTTGCAACATAAATGTTTCACCAGAACTAACAAAATCTTATGAAATAAAAAATCATTGATCCTGTGAAAATGGAAGGAAGAGCATAAGAACAATAAATCGGAATGTATGAAGTGTATTAAAAATATGAATGATGAATCTCATCATCTACCAAAGCTACAGCTAGTGTTTTATATACATACATGAATACATGTATACGAAACTTCTAGGTCAAGTTAACTAAATAACTGATAAAGTTAATAAGCAAGCTCTTCAAACCTTCACTCTTTCTGAGACGCCATGTAAAACATGAAATGAACATGATCATACGCATCAGATAACACTTCCTACATCTTAGGTGCCGACATACAATATTCAGGATAGATCCATGGCTTGAACGACTCACCATCCGCACAATACTGAATGTAACCAACATGATCTTTAAAACCAATTATGATAGTTATAGAGGCTCAATGTAAGTTTTAGAAAAGTTAAATTTTCTTGATTCAGTTTTTATGATTCAATAATCTGGTGATGATGGCACTTGTTTAAACAAGTAGAAACTCAACAAGGATCAACATATGAATGTCAAAATGTATATATAGATTATAGAAAGGGCAAGGGCCAAAGGAAACTTAGTGATTTAAAGGATGTTTTCAGCTATACTTAACTTCTTAGAATTATCATAATTTATCAGCTCTATCATACATGCAAGACTATAAAGAAATATAGTTCTAAAGTATTAGAAATAGGATCATGTGGACAAAGAAATAAAAATATATATTTATTAATAATAACATGAATATTTTACATAAATAGTAGAAATTGATTGGAAAAAAATTGATTACAAAGTAACTTATAAACTGTTCCAAACTAGTGAAGACATTCTTGAAAGTTTTGTTTAATAACATTAATTGTAAAACATGTGAGCCTTTATAGAACATGATTGTTCCTTGTCTCTAACTTTCCTTAATATTAAATGTGTTTAAGTGAAGAATGGCATGTAGTAAAACTTTTATCTTGTTCCCAGAGAATCTAATTATTCCGCGATATGGTTATACATGTTATTAGGTGGATAAGCAGACAGATCAACATTATTAGTTGAGCAAGGCACGAAGAGCTAGAAAATTAAATGTTTTCTTTTCTCTTTTCTTTCTTTCAGGTCATGAGTGTTAAAGCAATTGAAATTGCTATAAAACTTACATTAGAAGGTACAAATTAGCTTGTCTACTATCAGAGATGGATTTTTTTAATAGTCATTGTTTCCTGCATCATTACTCAATTAAATTATCTTAACATGGTTAGTATCACTATTGATTTTGTTTCCTTTAAAACGTGAACATAATTTTTGGCATTTGAAATAAAAACTTAGAGCCACATAGTTTGTATTCCTTTTGTAAGAAATGATATACTTTCATGTTTAGACTTTCTATTATATGTCATTTGCTTAATATGAGGAAACACCTCTCTTTGTTGGAGGTGATTATAGTTTTATGGACTACAAATCCAGTTTATTTTTCTTTGATCACCACTTATTATCATTCTTGCATTTCGTTCTGTTCCATGTTCATATTGAAGATTTTAGCTAAAGTCACTTTTCAATTGAAGAAATGATTTGAAAGCTAAGAGCTAATCTAAAAGTTCAATGTGTAACCCTCTAACACAAATAACATCCATGTCATGCTTGACCTAACTAATAATTGATGATCTAGAAGGCTGAATTTAAATTTTTTATTTCCCATAAAGTGTTTGCATTATTTGTGTGGAGTTATATGGTGACAAACACTTTCATGTTTGCAGGCATTGGATACATTTAACATTGCAGTTGTGTCTCCAATCTATTATGCCTTGTTCACATCTTTTACAATATTAGATAGTGCAATCATGTTTAAGGTTAGTATTCACTAAAACAAAACAAAAATATGCCATAAAAGAATGAGTTATCTCACACATCAAATGCTTAACTATCTTTTGTAATATTCTATCCTCTTTTTCTTATTAGGACTATTCTGGTCAAAGTATAAATAGTATTATATCAGAGCTATGTGATTTCATCATTGTGTTATCTGGCATAGTAGTATTACATAGTACAAGAGAGCCAGATTTAAAATTGATTGATAAAATGAAACCGGTATCACCTTTAAGATACGGTATCACTTTAATGAAGAAATAATAAAATCTTATCATTTGTATAATTATGTTGATGAAATAATTAAAAATAATATAAAATTTTAATTAAATTAAGACTAAACATTGAATGGATAAATTTTAATTTTAATTTTAAATTATTATTTACGGTATATAATTTCACAAATATTTGTGTATCATTTTATAGGATTTAAAATAAAATTAAAATTAAAACTAGCATTAAAAAAGCTCTAAATTACTATTTTATTTTATATAACAAAATAGCAATAAATGTAATTAAGAACATAATTTATTTTTATTTATGAATAATACAAACACAAAATGATTTATGACATATACTTTTTTCCACCATTAATTGCCTCATTAAATGGTGAACAAGCCTTCAAAATATGTCCAAATAACAATTAACTAGGAGTGTTTAAAACCGATTAAAACCGAATAAAACTGACTAACCGAATCGAAAAATCGATAACCGAACAAACTGAAAATTGAAAAGAACGAAAAAATGATGTTTTGCAGTTATTTTTGTAGTTCGGTTCGATTTTTGGTTTTGATACTGAAAACTCTAATCAAACCGAACCGAACCGATTTTCTTAAAAAAACCTATATAAAAGTCTCCCCTTCCAAATGACCTAACCGGCTAACCCTTTCACAGCCACCAGTAACCCTAACTCTGCTTAGCCTCTCTCCAGCCTTCAATCCTCTGAGCTCTCAGCATCTCTCAGCGCCGAAAACTCCTCCCCCTTCCCTGCTATCAATGCCATCGGACAGCACCATCGTGGCAGTGTGGCTCTTTTCTCTCCCTCTCCCTTCGTGTAACGGTTCTCTCTCCCCGTCATCCTCCACACACCACCTCTTTCAGCAGCACGTCGTCTACTCCACGCACCAGAGCCATCGTTCGTCGTCCTTTGCAAGTTCGTAGCCACTGTCGTCCTTGCGTTGTAGTCATCGCAGTAGCCATTCCTCTGCATCTAGAATGGGGATGCCTCTTAGCTTTTAGGTAAATTATTTGTTCTAATTTTTTTTATCTAATTAGTTGTTCTTAGTTCTGTTTTAATAATTGGTTCTATTTTTATTTTGCTATATGATTTTTGGTTTAGAGTTTTTGGTTCTGTTCTTTCTAATTTGTTCTTGCAGCTTTGGTAATTTATGGTATTTTTTTTTTGAATAGCAAATATCGGAAGTGTATGGAACGGAATTAAAATAGGTTAAGAAAATGTGCCAAATGACACTGATGCATAAAAGAAATTGAAGGAGTGAAAAAGCTGTTATGAAACTTAAATTTGAAGAAGTAATTGCTGTGCCAGAGCATCAAAGACGTCCAATAACCGACTCCATAGATTTCCATTCTATAGGTACTACGTTAAATATGGGATCTTTTCTATGTTCCTCATCTATTCTATAGCTGTAGCAGTTATTCATTCGTGGGCATGAAAAAATTGGAGTTTGTTTTGATGCTAGATGTGGAGCCACAATATTCAGGAGCAAAAATAGAGGGGGATGTTGTTACTTTGGATTTTGTGAAAAAATGATGAATGATTTCAAGAATCAAAAGTGCTTACACAAATGGTACTTAAGCATAGGAGTTCATTAATAACTTTGAATTCTTTAAGTGTTATCACTTACTAACTTTGCTTGTTTTGTCTTGGTTCTTGTATTAGTTATGCATTTCAGATTGTATTGCAAACTAGAGAAATGCTGAAAGCTTTGCCTTCTCTTGTTGATATAAATGTTTTCGATGACAAACATTTTACTGTTTGTGGTGATGTGCATGGCCAGGTATGGATGTATGTATGCTTAAAATTTTGTTAGCAATAATTCAAAAATAAAAAGTGTGTTGAGCAAATATGGATACTTGTGTACCACATTTTTGTGCAGACAAAGAGTAGGACACCAGAAAAGAATTTATGTACTTAGAGAATGATTAACTTGAAAAGAAAGTTAAGTTTCGTCAATGATGTGGATTGTGTATTTGTGTTGTTACAGTAATGCCATTCAATGAATTAGTTTAGTTCTGTTCTTTCTAATTTGTTCTTGCAGCTTTGATAATTTATAATAGTATTTTAGTATTTTGACAAAAGGACAAATAGGTCCCTGAGCTTTTGGCCCGTGGACATTTTCGTCCCTGAGTATTTGAAAATACTTTTAAATCCCCGACCTTAGCAAATTTTGGACGGATGAGTCCCTCCGTGGATTTGCCTCCGCCGGACCCATCGGAGAAGTCTGATCTGGCTCCCCTGAGGATGACGTGGCACGCATGGTTGACAGATGGACTACTGAGTAGAAAGCTCCCTTCGAAAATTGGACAATGAAGTCCCTGCACCACTAAACTACGTCGTTTTGCCACCCTACCCTTACAATACAAAGTCTGTTACAATACCCTTTACACCCACATCTCCCCTTCTGAATTACAATTAACCCTAAGGAATACCAACGTTCATCATACTCTGTTTCTCCCTCCAAAAAGATCACAACCCAGAGCTGAGACGTTCGCCGTGTGGAGTGGCTGTCGAAGCGGCGTCTATTGTTGTCTGAGTTGCTGGCTTCGTCACCGAAGGTAAGAACTCTGAACTGTAGCGTAGTTAGTGGATTGTGAGGTTAAATATCACTGCAAGTATGAAGTATGATGTGAATGGACTGAGCGTGCATGTTGATAGAAGTTGTGAAAAAAGTAATCGGAATTTTGGGTTGAAGTTAAATCACAGTTAGGGCCCCAAAATTTTCTCGGTTATTTTTCATTTTGGATGTTGAAGGTTCCTGCCTTTTAATATGTGAATAGAGTAATTCTTGATCATTGTTTACAGTTTTCCGTTTTTCTTGTGTCAGATGGTTGATGTGTTTGTAGTGCCTGTGTTCCACCATGGAGGTAATTTTGTGAGAGAGAGTAATGGCTGTCTAGTTTACAAAAATGGAAAGGTGGAGAAGTTTCCAGAAATGGACCTGGAATTCGTTAATTTTGGAGACTTGATCACACTGTTCAAGGGCTTGGGGTACCAATCATACAAGACAGTTTATTGGTATGATCCAATGAGTCCTGATATTGAGTCTGGGTTGCATATTCTCACTGGGGATGCAGGGATTAACGAAATGCGAGAGAACAAAATGAAGAATACAGAGACTGACGAGTTTTACCTATACTTTGATCACCCGGTTGATGAACCTGAGATTGTGGAGAATGCTGGAAAGCAAAATAAGAGTCCTGATGAGGGAGAGGTTTTGGTGGATGACCAGAGTTTGTCCTCTGATGATGGGTATGAGAGTACGGAGGATGAGCCCTACAAACCTCCACCTCCCGGGTTTGAAAGTGACAGTGATGATGATGATACAAGTGCTGATGATGAGGGTAGCAAAAGGCAAAGAGTAATGAAGGAAAAGAAGAAAGCTGTGTCTCCAAAGAAGACAAGTGCAAACAAGACAGGTGCTAAAAGAAAGAGGAAGATGTGGAAGAAGATGGGACAAAGCAGTGGACCCAATGAGCAGCAGACCAGAAATTATGTTGGGCCTGATCCTAATGTGCAGCCCAACAGAGGCCCACAGCCCAACATGGACCAAGATGTTAGGTTCTATGAGAGCTTGATGCAAGATGATGATGATGACCCGGTATATGACTATGAATCTGAGACTTTACATACACCTATTTCATCAGATGATGAATCTAGCAAGCATAAATTCCCTGAGTTTGATGACGATTATGAGCATGGAGAGGGGAGGTTTGAGTTAGGGACAAGGTTTGCCACCATTGACAGATTTAAGGAAGTTGTAAAAGACTCATTCATTGCTGAGGGTAGGGAGCTAAGTTGGATTAAGAATGACAAAGAGAGAGTGAGGGTGGGATGCATGGATGATGAGTGTCCGTGGCTGGTTCATTTATCATACAACAAGTCTCTGCAATGCTACCAGGTTAAGACTTACAAGAATGACCATACATGTGCAAGGGACATGGGAAGTAATGCGGCTGATCAATATTGGATTAGCTTAAAGGTTGAGAAGAGAATGAATACACAGCCTCATATGAGGACAAATGAGGCTATTGACTTCCTCAGAGAAGAATTCTCACTCACTGCACATCCAAAAATGGTGTACAGAGCAGTTAGAGAGGCAAGAGAGAGAATCATGGGTAATGAGAGGGAGCAGTATAGTAATGTTAGAGATTATTTGTTTGAGATATTAAGAAGCAATCCAGGGTCCAGGGCAGAGTTGTGTGTCACTCCTATACCTCAATCCCCCCTGTTTTTGATAAACTTTACACATCATTAGAAGCATGTAAACAGGGGTTCAAAAGTGGGTGTAGGCCATTGATACATCTTGATGGCTGCTTTCTGAAGACTTATTATGGTGGACAACTCCTCACAGCAGTTGTCCAGGATGCCAATAACCAATTTTACGTGGTTGCCTATGGAGTAGCTAGGTCTGAAACTAATGAATCCTGGAAGTGGTTCTTGACTCTTCTCGAAGAGGATTTGGGGGATGTTCAGACTCATGGATGGAACTTTATGTCCGACCAACAAAAGGTAAACTTGATTATTACTTAGTGTTGATTAAGACTATGTTATTTCTTAATACATGTGTCCACCTGCTGCTTTAGTTAGTACGAATGATTGCTGTTTTAATTAATATGACTTAGTGATGTTAGTATGAATGTACTACTACTGCATATGTAAGTCTGAGTAGCTGCTGACTTAGTTTATAAAGTTATTAGCCATAGACTCAAGAGTTTCTCTTTAAACTATTATAACATTATAATATTAGATACTAGTGTACTTATGAGAAGTGAAAATATTGTAGTTGATGAGCAGGGTGATGATGCAGTCTTTCATTTGATTAACGGCAACATAGATAGATAGATAGATCAATTCCGAAGAGATTCCTAGACACCTACCAGTCTACTACGTTCCTGCTGATCTCAATAATCTCATCATTATTAACTGATTATTAATAATATCTATGCACCAAGTCAAGTCAAGTACATAATATTTTAGATTTATTAGAAGTAGTCATTAATTAATTAATAATAAGCATTGATAAAGTATAATATGGAATTGCTTTCAGTTTTCACTACGGTATTTATATATTGTTTGAATATGTAATGGAGTCTTTTTCAATATAATATGAGAAATTATATGCTGTCTACATAATTTGTACTAAACTTATGTAAAATACGAAAAATAAAAAGATAGATCCCATCATTTATATTCATGTCAAGTAGTTAAAAATTTAGGCATGTGAGAAGGAAAATAGCATATAATTTTAGCATATAGCGAAGCCACAAGGTGTCTTTGGGATCTGTGATGGATATATATATGTATTTAATATTTAATGGTAAAATAGATAATATCTTTGATTTGTTTTTATGTTCAGTTGATAACTTGATATAATATGCAGCAGAACTTGTTAGCCCGAAATCACTACTACTGTCTCATTGTGTCTCAGTCTCAATTCACTTTATTTCTACTATTATACATACATAAACAATCATAAACAATGACTTCATTCTACATGTAAACTAAAAATACATTATAAAGTTTATATGACTTAGTGCTGGTTTAGTGTGAATGTACTACTGCTGTATATTTAAGTATGAGTAGCTGCTGATTTAGTTTATATGACTTAGTGATGTTTGTATGAATGCACTACTTGTGCATATCTAAGTATGAGTTGCTGCTGTTTTAGTTAATAAGAGTTAGTGCTGGTTTAGTTACTATGAATGCACTACTGCTTTTTTACTATGAATGCACTACTGCTTTAGTTACTATGAATGCACTGCTGCTGTGTTAGTTAATATATTGTTGAATACTACTTTGATTAAGTGATGTTGGTATGATGACTGCAACTTGGGTACTTGATTTATTTGTTAAATTGAACTGTAGGGACTGCTACCTGCTTTGAAGGCAGTTATGCCAAATGCCCATCACCGGAACTGTGTGATGCACATTTGGAAAAATTTTATCAATCGATTTAAGGATCTCTATATTCGGGAGGTGGTTTGGGACTGTGCTAAATGCACCACAATACCAGAATTTAAGGAGCAAATGGAGAAACTCAAGCGAATCAACCAGGGTGCATGGGAGTATTTATCGAAATTCGAGCCTGCAACTTGGGTGAAGGCCTACTTCTCACATGGACCAAAAGTGGACAACCTCACAAATAACATGTGTGAGGTGATCAACTCGAAGATTGTAAACTATAGAAGCAGGCCTATGCTCACAATGTGTGAAGAAATAAGGTGCTATCTAATGCGGAGGATGGTCAAGCATAAGCAGTTGCTACAAAATGTTTCTGGAAAGCTGGCACATGTACAGCAGAAGAGGCTGGATCGTCTTATTAGGCCCAGTAATAAGTGGGTTGCAGAGTGGACAGGTGACGAAGATCGAAAGAGGTTCGAAGTGAGTCGTAAGACAACAAAGGTGGATGTGGATCTCATCAAGCAAACCTGCTCATGCAACAAATGGCAGCTGACTGGTTAGTAGGGACGTTAAGTATATTCTGATTTACTTGTTTTACTGTTCTCAATTTTCTGGTTTCATTTAAAACAATTGCATGATGTTGCTCTGTTATAGGCATGCCCTGTATCCATGCATTGGCAGCAATAAGGAAAAGACATGATCAACCAGAAGAATATGTGCATCCATGGTTATGCATGGAGTCAATCCATAAGACATATGCATATGCTATTCAACCGGTGCCTAGTCAGGAATTTTGGACACGGATTGAGTATTCGAGACCAGATCCTCCCATCATAAAGAGACCAATCGGCAGACCAAAGGTACATGATGAGCGGATAATTTGTACGCTTTTTGGCATTGTTTTTAGTATGATTTAGTTAGTTTTTAGCATATTTTTATTAGTTTTTAAATAAAATTTACTTTTCTGGACTTTACTATGAGTTTGTGTATTTTTCTGTGATTTCAGGTATTTTCTGGCTGAAATTGAGGGACCTGAGCAAAAATCTGATTCAGAGACTGAAATGGACTGCAGATGCTGTTGGATTCTGACCTCCCTGCACTCGAAGTAAATTTTATGGAGCTACAGAAGCCCAATTGGCGCGCTCTCAACGGTGTTAGAAAGTAGACATCTTGGGCTTTCCAGCAATGTATAATAGTCCATACTTTGCCCGAGATTTGATGGCCCAAACCGGCGTTCCAAATCAGCTCAAGAATGCCCGGCGTTAAACGCCGGAACTGGCACAAGAATGGGAGTTAAACGCCCAAACTGGCACAAAAGCTGGCGTTTAACTCCAAGAAGAGTCTCTACACGAAAATGCTTCAAATGTTCAGCCCAAGCACACACCAAGTGGGCCCGGAAGTGGATTTTTATGTCATTTACTCATCTTTGTAAACCTTAAGCTACTAGTTCTCTATAAATATGACCTTTTACTATTGTATTTTTCATCGAGAGATCTTTGAATCTTTTGATCACTGGGGTCTGGTCTCACGGCCATGCCTAGACCTTGTTCTTATGTATTTTTAACGGTGGAGTTTCTACACACCATAGATTAAGGTGTGGAGCTCTGCTGTACCTCGAGTATTAATGCAATTACTATTGTTCTTCTATTCAATTTAGCTTGTTCTTGTTCCAATATATCACTTGTTCTTCAACTTGATGAATGTGATGATCTGTGACACTAATCATCATTCTCACCTATGAACGTGTGATCGTTAATCACCTCCGTTCTACCTTAGATTGGGTAGATATCTCTTGGATTCTTTAACCGGAATCTTCGTGGTATAAGCTAGAATTGATGGCGGCATTCAAGAGAATCTGGAAGGTCTAAACCTTGTCTGTGGTATTCTGAGTAGGATTCAATGATTGAACGACTATGACAAGCTTCAAACTCGCGATTGTGGGGTGTTAGTGACAGATGCAAAAGAATCACTAGATTCTATTCCGACATGATCGAGAACCGACAGCTGGATAGCCGTGCCGTGACAGTGTGCGTTGAACATTTCCACTGAGAGGACGGGACTGTAGCCATTGACAATGGTGATGCCCAACATACAGCTTGCCATGGAAAGGAGTAAGAAGGATTGGATGAAGACAGTAGGAAAGCAGAGAGACAGAAGGGACAAAGCATCTCCATTCGCTTATCTGAAATTCTACCAATGAATTGCATAAGTATCTCTATCCTTATCTTTATGTTTTATTCATAAATCATTTATAACCATTTGAGTCTGCCTGACTGAGATTTACAAGATGACCATAGCTTGCTTCATACCAACAATCTCCGTGGGATCGACCCTTACTCGCGTAAGGTTTATTACTTGGACGACCCAGTGCACTTGCTGGTTAGTTGTGCGAAGTTGTGTTTATGCCATGGTATTGAGCACCAAGTCTTTGGGGCCATTACTAGGGATTATTTGAGTTGTGAAAAGTATTGATCACAATTTTGTGCACCAAGTTTTTGGCGCCGTTGCCGGGGATTGTTTCGAGTATGGACAACTGACGGCTCATCTTGTTGCTTAGATTAGGTATTTTTCAGAGTTCTTAAGAATGAATTCTAGTGTTTCAAGGTGATGATCTTATCATCACTAAAGCTGATTGATTCTCATCAATTTAGCTCTTGAATGCAATGTCCTGCTGAAGCTTGGCTATCCATGTCTAATTCCTTTAGACTGAAGCTTTAGACTAACATTGCATGATTCCTGGAATTCTCATTAAGAATTTTGAGACCTTTATTTTCTTTTCCACTTAATTTTCGAAAAATCCAAAAAAATTACAAAATCATAAAAAAACCAAAAATATTTTATGTTTCTTGTTGAGTCTAGTGTCTCCTTTTAAGTTTGGTGTCTTGCATGCATTGTTTATTTGATCTTGGTTCTGTTTTCAAGTCAATAATACAGGGAACTGAAGATTCAGTACATGCAGCAGAGGAATTATACAGAAAAAGCTGGGCGTTCAAAACGCCCAGTGAAGAAGGAAAAACTGGCGTTTAAACGCCAACCAGGATACCTGGCTGGGCGTTTAACGCCCAAAAAGGTAGCATTTTGGGCGTTAAACACCAGAATGGATACCATTCTGGGCGTTTAACGCCAGGATGGCACAAGAGGGAAGATTTTGTTTTTAATGCAAATTATTTTCAAGTTTTCAAAGTTTTTCAAAATCAAATCTTTTTTAAATCATATCTTTTCAATCAAATCTTTTTCAAAATCAATTTCTTTCCTTTTTCAAATATACTTGCTAACAATTAATGATTTGATTCAACATTTCAAGTATGTTGCCTTTTCTGTTGAGAAAGGTTTAATGTTTGAATCATATCTTTTCTTGTTAGCCAAGTCATTAATTTTTTTTAAAATCAAATCTTTTTAAATTGTTTTTCAAATCATATCTTCTCAATCACATCTTTTTAAAACCATAACTTTTAAATCACATCTTTTTCAAAAAAGTTTTCAATCATATCTTCTTCAAAAAGTTTTTCAAAATGTTTTTAAAATCTTTTACTTAATTTTCGAAAAATCTCTTCCCCTCTTCTCACATCCTTCTATTTATGGAGTATCACTCCTTCTCAATGCACAATTCGAACTCTATCTCACTAAGTTTGAATTCTTCTACCTCTTCCTTCTATTTTTCTGTTCCTCTGACACCTCAAGGAATCTCTATACTGTGACATAGAGGATTCCACATTTTCTTGTTCTCTTCTCTTTCATATGAGCAGGAGCAAAGACAAAAGCATTCTTGTTGAGGCTGACCCTGAACCTGAAAGGACCTTGAAGCGAAAGCTAAGAGAAGCTAAGGCACAACTCTCTGTAGAGGACCTAACAGAAATCTTCAAAGAAGAAGAACCCATGGCAGCCGAAAACAACAACAATACCAACAATGCAAGGAAGGTGCTGGGTGACTTTACTGCACCTACTCCCGACTTCTATGGGAGAAGCATCTCTATCCCTGCCATTGGAGCAAACAACTTTGAGCTTAAGCCTCAATTAGTTTCTCTAATGCAACAGAATTGCAAGTTCCATAGACTTCCATTGGAAGATCCTCCTCAGTTTTTAGCTGAGTTCTTGCAAATCTGTGACACTGTCAAGACTAATGGGGTTGACCCTGAGGTCTACAGACTTATGCTATTCCCTTTTGCTATAAGAGACAGAGCTAGAATATGGTTGGACTTACAACCTAAAGACAGCCTGAACTCTTGGGAAAAGCTAGTCAATGCCTTCTTGGCAAAGTTCTTTCCACCTCAAAAATTGAGTAAGCTTAGAGTGAAAGTCCAAACCTTCAGACAGAAGGAAGGAGAATCCCTCTATGAAGCTTGGGAAAGATACAAACAATTGATCAGAAAATGTCCTTCTGATATGCTTTCTAAATGGAGCATCATAGGTATTTTCTATGATGGTCTGTCTGAACTGTCCAAGATGTCTTTGGATAGCTCTACTGGAGGATCTCTTCATCTGAAGAAGACGCCTACAGAAGCTCAAGAGCTCATTGAAATGGTTGCAAATAACCAATTCATGTACACTTCTGAAAGGAATCCTGTGAACAATGGGACAAATCAGAAGAAAGGAGTTCTTGAGATTGATACTCTGAATGCCATACTGGCTCAGAACAAAATATTGACCCAACAAGTCAATTTGATCTCTCAAAGTCTGTCTGGAATGCAAAATGCACCAAGCAGTACTAAGGATGCTTCATCTGAAAAAGAAGCTTATGATCCTGAGAACCCTTCAATGGAAGAGGTGAATTATATGGGAGAACCCTATGGAAACACCTATAATTCTTCATGGAGAAATCATCCAAATCTCTCATGGAAGGATCAACAGAGACCTCAACAAGGTTTCAACAATAATAATGGTGGAAGAAACAGGTTTAGCAATGGCAAGCCCTTTCCATCATCTTCTCAGCAACAGACAGAGAGTTCTAAGCAGAGCCACTCTGACTTAGCAACCATGGTCTATGATCTAATCAAAATCACTCAAAGTTTCATGACTGAAACAAGGTCCTCCATTAGAAACTTGGAGGCACAAGTGGGTCAGCTGAGCAAGAAAATTACTGAACTCCCTCCTAGTACTCTTCCAAGCAATACAGAAGAAAATCCAAAAGGAGAGTGCAAGGTCATCAATATGGCCGAACTTGGAGAGGATGAAGAGGCAGTGAACGCCACTGAGAAAGACCTCAATGGACGTCCACTGACCTCCAATGAGTTCCCTAATGAGGAACCATGGGAATCCGAGGCTCACAATGAGACCATAGAGATTCCATTGGATTTACTTCTGCCATTCATGAGCTCTGATGAGTATTCTTCCTCTGAAGAGGATGAGTATGTCACTGAAGAGCAAGTTGCTAAATACCTTGGAGCAATCATGAAGCTAAATGACAGGTTATTTGGTAATGAGACTTGGGAGGATGAACCCCCTTTGCTCACCAAAGAACTGGATGACTTGTCTAGGCAGAAATTACCTCAAAAAAGACAAGATCCTGGGAAGTTTTCAATACCTTGTACCATAGGCACCATGACCTTCAAGAAGGCTCTGTGTGACTTAGGGTCAAGTATAAACCTCATGCCTCTCTCTGTAATGGAGAAGCTAGGGATCTTTGAGGTACAAACTGCAAGAATCTCACTAGAGATGGCAGACAATTCAAGAAAACAAGCTTATGGGCTAGTAGAGGATGTTCTGGTGAAGATTGAAGACCATTACATCCCTGCTGATTTCATAGTCCTAGAGACTGGGAAGTGCATGGATGAATCCATCATCCTTGGCAGACCCTTCCTAGCCACAGCAAAGGCTGTATTGATGTTGATAGAGGTGAACTGATCACTCAAGTGAATGAATAATCCTTTGTGTTTAAGACTCAAGGATATCCCTCTGTCACCATGGAGAGGAAGCATGAAGAGCTTCTCTCAAAACAAAGTCAAACAGAGCCCCCACAGTCAAAATCTAAGTTTGGTGTTGGGAGGCCACAACCAAATTCTAAGTTTGGTGTTGAACCCCCACATTCAAACTCTAAGTTTGGTGTTGGGAGGTTCCAACATTGCTCTGAGTATCTGTAAGGCTCCATGAGGGCCCACTGTCAAGCTACTGACATTAAAGAAGCGCTTGTTGGGAGGCAACCCAATGTTATATTTTACCTATTTTCCTTTGTTATTTTATGTTTTCTGTAGGTTGATGATCATAAGAAGTCACAAAATCAATTGAAAAAGAAAAAACAGAAAGAAAAACAGCACACCCTGGAGGAGAATTTGCTGGCGTTTAAACGCCAGTGAAGCTAGCAAATGGGCGTTTAACGCCCAGTCTGGCACCATTCTGGGCGTTTAACGCCAGAAAGGGGCACCAGACTGGCATTAAACGCCAGGAAAGGGCAAGAAGTTGGCGTTAAACGCCAGAAATGGGCACCAGCCCGGCGTTTAACGCCAGAATTGGCAAAGGGTGCATTTTTGCACGCCATTTGGTGCAGGGTTGAATTTTTCTTGACACCTCAGGATCTGTGGACCCCACAAGATCCCCACCTACCCCACCACCCTCTCTCTTCTACTTCACCCATTCACCAATCACCTCAACCACTCTTCCCCAAAAACCCCTCACCTATCAAATCCCACTACTCTCTTCACCACTCACATCCATCCTTCATAAAACCTCACCTACCTTACCATTCAAAATTCAAACCACTTTCCCTCCCAAACCCACCCTTACATGACCGAACCCCACCCCTCTCTCCACCCCTATATAAACCCATCTTCACTCCTTCATTTTCACACAACCTAAACACTACTTCTCCCCTTTGGCCGAACCACAAAGCCACCTCCATCTCCTCCATTTCTTCTTCTTCTACTCTCTTCTTTCTTCTTTTGCTCGAGGACGAGCAAACCTTTTAAGTTTGGTGTGGTAAAAGCATTGCTTTTTGTTTTTTCATAACCATTTATGGCATCCAAGGCCGGAGAAACCTCTAGAAAGAGGAAAGGGAAGGCAAAAGCTTTCACCTCCGAGTCATGGGAGATGGAGAGATTCATCTCAAGGGTGCATCAAAACCACTTCTATGAAATTGTGGCCTTGAAGAAGGTGATCCCCGAGGTCCCTTTCAAACTCAAAAAGAGTGAATATCCAAAGATCCGACATGAGATTAGAAGAAGAGGTTGGGAAGTTCTTACTAACCCCATTCAACAAGTCGGAATCTTGATGGTTCAAGAGTTCTATGCCAATGCATGGATCACCAAGAACCATGATCAAAGTGTGAACCCGGACCCTAAGAATTGGCTTACAATGGTTCGGGGGAAATACTTAGATTTTAGTCCGAAAAATGTAAGGTTGGCATTCAACTTGCCCATGATGCAAGGAGATGAACACCCTTACACTAGAAGGGTCAACTTTGATCAAAGGTTGGACCAAGTCCTCATAGACATCTGTGAAGAGGGCGCCCAATGGAAGAGAGATTCAAGAGAGAAGCCGGTTCAATTGAGAAGGCATGACCTCAAGCCCGTGGCTAGGGGATGGTTGGAGTTTATCCAACGCTCAATCATTCCCACTAGCAATCGGTCCGAAGTTACTATAGACCGGGCCATCATGATTCATAGTATCATGATTGGAGAGGAAGTGGAAGTTCATGAGGTTATAGCCCAAGAACTCTATAAGGTGGCGGACAAGTCCTCTACCTTGGCAAGGTTAGCCTTTCCTCATCTCATTTGTCACCTCTGTTATTCAATTGGAGTTGACATAGAAGGAGACATTCTCATTGATGAGGACAAGCCCATCACTAAGAAAAGGATGGAGCAAACAAGAGACCCCACTCATCATGAAATCCCTGAGATGCCTCAAGGGATGCACTTTCCTCCACAAAACTATTGGGAGCAAATCAACACCTCCCTAGGAGAACTGAGTTCCAACATGGGACAACTAAGGGTGGAGCACCAAGAACACTCCATTCTCCTCCATGAAATTAGAGAAGATCAAAGAATCATGAGAGATGAGCAACAAAGGCAAGGAAGAGACGTTGAGGAGCTCAAGCACTCCATAAGATCTTCAAGAGGAAGAACAAGCCGCCATCACTAAGGTGGACCCGTTCTTTAATCTCCTTGTTCTTTATTTTTCTGTTTTTCGAAAATTTATGCTTATGTTTATCTATGTTTGTGTCTTATGATCATTAGTATCTTAGTGTCTATGCCTTAAAGTTATGAATGTCCTATGAATCCATCACCTTTCTTGAAAAAAAAAATGTTCTTAATTGAAAAAGAGAAGAATTGCATGAATTTTAAATTTTATAACAGATTAATTATTTTGATGTGGTGGCAATACTTTTGTTTTCTGAATGTATGCTTGAACAGTGCATATGTCTTTTGAATTTGTTGTTCATGAATGTTAAAATTGTTGGCTCTTGAAAGAATGATGAAAAAGGAGACATGTTACTGAGGATCTGAAAAATCATAAAAATGATTCTTGAAGCAAGAAAAAGCAGTGAATACAAAAAAAAAGAGAAAAAGAACGAAAAAAAGAAAAAAAAGGGAGAAAGAGAAAAAGAAAGAAAAAGAAAGAAATAAAGTTGTGATCCAAGGCAAAAAGAGTGTGCTTAAGAACCCTGGACACCTCTAATTGGGGACTCTAGCAAAGCTGAGTCAAAATCTGAAAAGGTTCACCCAATTATGTGTCTGTGGCATGCATGTATCTGGTGGTAATACTGGAAGACAGAGTGCTTTGGGCCACGGCCAAGACTCATAAAGTAGCTGTGTTCAAGAATCATCATACTTAACTAGGAGAATCAATAATACTATCTGGATTCTGAGTTCCTAAAGAAGCCAATCATTCTGAATTTCAAAGGATAAAGTGAGATGCCAAAACTGTTCAGAGGTAAAAAGCTAAAGCCCCGCTCATCTAATTAATACTGATCTTCATAGATGTTTTTGGAATTCATTGCATATTCTCTTCTTTTTATCTTATTTGATTTTCAGTTGCTTAGGGACAAGCAACAATTTAAGTTTGGTGTTGTGATGAGCGGATAATTTGTACGCTTTTTGGCATTGTTTTTAGTATGTTTTTAGTATGATTTAGTTAGTTTTTAGTATATTTTTATTAGTTTTTAAATAAAATTCACTTTGCTGGACTTTACTATGAGTTTGTGTGTTTTTCTGTGATTTTAGGTATTTTCTGGCTGAAATTGAGGGACCTAAGCAAAAATCTAATTCAGAGACTGAAATGGACTGCAGATGCTGTTGGATTCTGACCTCCCTGAACTCGATGTGGATTTTTTGGAGCTACAAAAGCCCAATTGGCGCGCTCTCAATGGCGTTGGAAAGTAGACATCCTGGGCTTTCCAGCAATGTATAATAGTCCATACTTTGCCCGAGATTTGATGGCCCAAACCGGCGTTCCAAATCAGCTCAAGAATGCCCGGCGTTAAACGCCGGAACTGGCACAAGAATGGGAGTTAAACGCCCAAACTGGCACAAAAGCTGGCGTTTAACTCCAAGAAGAGTCTCTACACGAAAATGCTTCAAATGCTCAGCCTAAGCACACACCAAGTGGGTCCGGAAGTGGATTTTTATGTCATTTACTCATCTTTGTAAACCTTAAGCTACTAGTTCTCTATAAATAGGACCTTTTACTATTGTATTTTTCATCGAGAGATCTTTGAATCTTTTGATCACTGGGGGCTGGCCTCACGACCATGCCTAGACCTTGTTCTTATGTATTTTCAACGGTGGAGTTTCTACACACCATAGATTAAGGTGTGGAGCTCTGCTGTACCTCAAGTATTAATGCAATTACTATTGTTCTTCTATTCAATTCGGCTTGTTCTTGTTCCAAGATATCACTTGTTCTTCAACTTGATGAATGTGATGATCCGTGACACTCATCATCATTCTCACCTATGAACGTGTGATCGTCAATCACCTCCGTTCTACCTTAGATTGGGTAGATATCTCTTGGATTCTTTAACCGGAATCTTCGTGGTATAAGCTAGAATTGATGGCGGCATTCAAGAGAATCTGGAAGGTCTAAACCTTGTCTGTGGTATTCTGAGTAGGATTCAATGATTGAACGAATGTGACGAGCTTCAAACTCGCGATTGTGGGGCGTTAGTGACAGACGCAAAAGAATCACTGGATTCTATTCCGACATGATCGAGAACCGACAGCTGGATAGCCGTGCCGTGACAGGGTGCGTTGAACATTTCCACTGAGAGGACGGGACTGTAGCCATTGACAACGGTGATGCCCAACATACAGCTTGCCATGGAAAGGAGTAAAAAGGATTGGATGAAGACAGTAGGAAAGCAGAGAGACGGAAGGGACAAAGCATCTCCATTCGCTTATCTGAAATTCTCACCAATGAATTGCATAAGTATCTCTATCCTTATCTTTATGTTTTATTCATAAATCATTCATAACCATTTGAGTCTGCCTGACTGAGATTTACAAGATGACCATAGCTTGCTTCATACCAACAATCTCCGTGGGATCGACCCTTACTCGCGTAAGGTTTATTACTTGGACAACCCAGTGCACTTGCTGGTTAGTTGTGCGAAGTTGTGTTTATGCCATGGTATTGAGCACCAAGTCTTTGGGGCCATTACTACTGATTATTTGAGTTGTGAAAAGTATTTATCACAATTTCGTGCACCAGTACACAACAGACAAAAGGATCCGGCTGAACCAATGATGCAGCAAGGTGCCAAGCTTAAGAGATCCTTTAAGGCTACTTGTAGTAAATGTGGGTCAGAGGGACATAACTACAAGACATGCAAGGGTGCTCCATCTAACCCCAACTGGAAACCTAAGACCAAGAAGTCCAAGAAAGGTGGGACAAGTCAGTCACTAGTTGTCATTCCACTATCACAGTCAGCACCACAGGATGATGTAAGTATTTGTATTTATTCTTAGTAATCTGCTATATTGGTGTAAACTATGTTTAGTTGGATATTTCAGGATTCAAATAGTAATGCGTAACAGTGGTCAACTTAAACTTACAGGATGCCCCTAACACCCAAAGTGCTCCATCTAGCCAGGCAGCAACACCAAACCCTGTAACACCAGCTTCCGTCGCAGACTAACCCCAACCACGTCGTGTAACTAGAGGTACACCATTTAGGCCTCCACTCCAAGTTCCATCCACACCTCACCAAACATTTCAACCAAAAACTTCAAAAATCAGCCCCAAACAGAAGATATTTAGGCCACCTGCCCCACTTTGTGCCACTCCACTCCCACCTCCAAGTCAGCCTGCACCCCCACAGCCTCAACTATCTCAAGTCAGGCCAGGACCGACTTCAGTAGCTTCCAAGGAGACACTGGCAACAGCAAGCACAGCAACAACAAGACTGTTCAAATTCATTCCTAATCCACCATCCATCAATCCAAAGACATGAAAAAATGTGACAACATGGGCAGCCCACTATGCCTTGTAATATCGTTTAGGAAAGTTGAATGTGACAACAATGTTTTTTTGGGAGAATTAGTGGCTTTTTGAACAAGCTCCTAGGTTTTTACAAACTGTTGCAATATTGTTAGGTGTTTGAGGCTTACTTTTGTGATGTTAAGCTTCATAATACTATACACTTGAGCAGAATTGTTCTTTTTGGGCAACTTTCAATATATGTTATGTGGTTAAGTATACAACTTTTATGCCTACTATACGCAATCATTCAAGGCTTCTTCACATATTGACAACATAATTTCAACACCCAATTGATATCATAACTTTAACTGCATTTACATAGATAATATGATACAAATGTTCCCTAAAGACCATGTTTCATTACAAAATAGAAACCAGAATCAACACATTTTCCAACTCTACCTTCTAAAATTCATTTATCAGTCACTACAAACATAAAATGCTGCCACAACAGCACATACAACAATAACAACACAACAAGCTAAGGGGTTTTTTTTCTTGTCCAGCACAGTAACCTTCTCCTCCAGAATAGCAATCCTATGATGGAATCCCTCATCCTCTTCAACAACTTCTGGCTCTTTCTCAACCACAGGTCTTTTATCAAAGACGCAACCACTGCTTCCAATTCTAGCCAAATGCTCATCCACCCAAAGAAAAAACTTGCAGTGCGGTTGGTTTCCCTGACAAAAACCCAAAATAAATGCACCATACAAAACCATTCCAACAGAACAAAATTCACAGGTTTCTTATCTTACCTTATAGAATGGGCAACCCATGAAGACTCTGTTTGGGTTCCTAATCGTCCTCGACATATACATTATCGCATAAACTCCACAGAAGCATCTCCGGGCGACATCGTCCTTCGGGTCTCCGTCGTAAAGAACATAAGGGTCTGAGCTTGAGGCAGAATCTTCCTCTCTTACTCCCCTGTGGCTTCTTCTCGACGTTGCTGATGCTCCATTAGCAGCCATGGTTGATGCACGTCTAACTCCTCACCACTGGCCTCCAGAAACAAGGGCAATCAATTTAAGAATTAGGGTAGGGTGGCAAAACGACGTAGTTTAGTGGTGCAGGGACTTCATTGTCCAATTTTCGAAGGGAGCTTTCTACTCAGCAGTCCAGCTGTCAACCATGCGTGCCACGTCATCCTCAGGGGAGCCAGATCAGACTTCTCCGATGGGTCCGGCGGAGGCAAATCCACAGAGGGACTCATCCGTCCAAAATTTGCTAAGGTCGGGGATTTAAAAGTATTTTCAAATGCTCAGGGACGAAAACGTCCACGGGCCAAAAGCTCAGGGACCTATTTGTCCTTTTGTCTAGTATTTTTTTTGAATTGATTGAAAAAACCAAACAAACCAAATCAAACCAAATCGATTTTAATTGGTTTGGTTTGGTTTGGATGGCTTCGACAAAAAAACCAAACCGCAGTTTAATTAGACTATCGGATCGGATGACATTTCTCTCAAAAACTGAACCAAAATGCACCGCAAACACCCCTACAATTAACCATAGTCTATACATATCATCAATGGTTCAACAATATTTTTAAAGTGTTTTTTTAAATAACTTTTTATAATCATAATACTAAATTGATTCAATACACTATTTTATGAATATTTTTATGTATTTAAATTATTTAACTTGTTATCCATCGCACGACTAACTATTTTAGTATTTATTTATGTAAAAAAAATCTTAAGAAGGCAATGTAGGTAGGAATTAGGCATGTGACTACTTTTTCTGGTCACTTCTTCCGCATTCACCAAACAATCATTGGATGTAACTTGCGTGTACTCCTTCCTCTTCCTTAATCCTTACACTTGATGATAGTCTTCGGTAGGGATGGCAAAGCGGGTTGGCCCGCCTCGCCCCGTCCCGCCAAAGCCCGTCTAAATATGGAGCAGGCCGGCCCGTCCCGCCAAATTAATATGGACACAACTTGCTACCCCGCCTCGCCCAAGGGCGGACTGGCGGGTTGGCGGGCCAGCCCGTCTCTTTTTTTTTTGAAATATTTTTTAACCATATAAAAAAATTTAACCATATTTTTCAATTTAACATACTAACTTACTAACTACTAACAATTATTTTATTTTATAATAAAATTATTTTATTGAATTAATTTTTTAACATATAAAGTAATATCTTAAATTAATTATTAATTCATAAAAAATTTATAATTAACCATTATAACTCTTTTCATTGAAAATAACATAACAAGTAATAAGTATCAAAGTCTCAAACATAAGTGGCTAAGTGCATAACAATAATAAAACAAACACATAAATCCTACTATAATTAAAACAAAACACACAACATAATTCATAAATTAACAAGATACCCAAAAAAATCCTTAAATCAATCTACATAAATCAATTATCAACTTTCAAATCAATAAAATTTGAATCTGATCCTGAAGTTGAAACACCGCCTCGCCTAGCACCTTGAGGATTCACATCTTCATCTTCACCTACAATTAGAAGAATACCCAAATTTAGAATAAGATATAAATACTTAAATATTATATAAATATTAAATTAGTAACTGACAATCTAATTACCATCAACAAAGCCTTTATTCCAATTGCGAGTACAAATCACAGTTTCAACATTTTTTGGCAACATTCGACTTCTATATTTGTTAATGATATGAGCTCCAATACTAAAAGCAGATTCCGATGCTTAAAACTTAAAATAGAATGTTTAAGCAAAATTTAAAGATAAATTTAAAAACATAACATCTTTGCATCGATTAAAATTATAAAGTCGTCTAATTTAATCAGTATTATGAGAATTGAACCGAAAAATAAAAATTGGTCTGATTAAGAACCAGAAATCTATCACGCACTAAATTAATCCAATTAAAAAATTAATCAGCAATAAATTAATTAAAAAACAAAAAATTAGTCTAACTGATAAAATTGTGAAAGAATAGAAAAAAAAAGATGAAGAAATTTTATTGATGGTTGATTGATTGAATTGAATTGTAAACTATAAAGGTAAAACTAAGTATATATAGAGTATTGGTCTATGAAAAATAAAAGTAAATAAAGATAAGATAGAGATAAAGATAAAGATAATTATAAGATAAGATAAAGATTAAAATTGAATTTGTGTATTCTGTTGGGCTGAATTTGTGGGCCGTGAGATGTCTTTATTGTTGTCATGAGCTAAGGTGAAAAAATGGTTTAATAGGCCCCCGCAAGTTGGAGGATGAAAGATGTCAAGAACACTAAACTTAGATTAAGATGGAAGGGTTGAGGAGACAAAAGCTTGGTGAAGATGTCAGCTAGAAGTTTCATCACTCCACCTTGAGCTTTTTGTCGAACCAAGTGACAATCAACCTCTAAATGTTTGGTCCGTTCATGAAAAACCGGGTTAGCAGCAATATGAAGAGCACTCTGATTATCACAAAATAAAACTGGTGGACGAATAGGAGAGATGCGTACAAATTGTAACACATTTAGTATCCATTAAAGTTCACAAGTTGTGTTGGCAAGTGCACGATATTCTGCTTCCGTGAATGAGCGGGCAACAGTGGTTTGTTTCTTGGTCTTCCAAGAGACTAAAGAACTCCCTAAGAAAAAAACAATAACCTGTTAAAGATCGCCGAGTGTCAGGATATTCGGCCCAATCAGAGTCACTGAAGCCGAGAAGCTGAATTTCTGATTCCCTTGGAAAGAAAAGTCCTTTGCCAGAACTAATTTTTAGATATGGTAACACATGCTTGGCAGCTTAAAGATGAGATTCAGTAAGAGATGCTATGAATTGACTTAATTGTTGAGTGACATACATAATGTCCGATCAAGTAGTGGTAAGATAGATAAGACGGTCAACGAAACGGCGATATACAAAAGGGTCGGATAGCAGAAATTTTTGAAGGAGTTTTAAAATGAATTAAACAGATTCAGTTTCTTAATAGTTAATCGATTTAAAATAATAAAATATAAAAAAATTTAAAAAATATATACCTAAATTTTTGAACTTCTAATTTTATTAGTTTGATACTTTAATTATTTGTTTGATTTTAAAATTTTTAATTTAACATAATTTTTATAATCATTAATTTATTAAAAATTAAATTAAATTTTAATTTTAATATTTTTGCCTAATAATAAGTATGTATGTTTTTTAAATTTTATAAGATAAAAATTAATGTATAGTTATTTATATAAAATTAATAATTAAAAATTGTCAAATAAAAATTTAATTAAATATATTAAATTATTTAATAATTTTTAACTATTGATTTTAAATAAAAATAATTAAATTTTTATATTTTATAAATAAATTAAAAATTAAAACAATGCTTAACTGAAAAACGAGTAGTATGAGAGTATCATGAGCTGTGGGGCCAATCCAACGTCACAAAGGCGCATGGGACACAACACAAGTCAATAAGAAAATAGGGATTTAATGTCGCATTCGGGGTAGTTGGGTAGGGCTGGGTTCCAAATTCCAAGCATATACTTTCCTCAAATGAAAGGAAACAACAAATTCAAATAAAAATAGTAGTAGCATTGACTAGTGACTACTGACTGTACTAGTGTGCGCTTAGGATGCTTCTTTCAATTATTTCACAACTTAGAAATATCCATAAACTATAAAGAGATAACAATATATAGTGACGGACCCAACAAATTTTAAGAGTGGGATAAAAATATATTTTAAAATAAATTTTGTTGAATATTATTAATTATATTAAAAATATAATATAAATATAAAATTTAAAAAAATTAGTGAATATTTTTATTTTTAAAATATTATTTATTATATATAATTTATAAAAAAAATATGTTTTTATTTCAAAAATTTAAACTTAAAATATTTTAATTAAATTATAAATAATTTGTCATCATAACTAATTTTATTTTTATATATTTTTATATACATTTAATAATAAAAGACTGAATCAATTGACACGTTAGCACATATTAATATACTAGCATTTATAATTTGAAACTATAATTATATATAAATATCATAAAAAAATAAACCTATATATGAAAAATATGTTTATATCAAATAATAAAAACGAACTTAATTTACAATTATTTTTTTCTCTTTTTTTTTTGAAATAATTATTTTTTTATATATTTTTTAATTTAATTTTGATATACTATTAGGTTAAAAAATTTATACATTTATTTAATTATGTATTGTAATTTAAAAATATCTTTTATATTTATTATGTAAATAATTATCTAAAAGAATAAATATAATCAAATAATTATGTAAAAAAATATACATATTTTAATATATCAAAATTAACTTCCATGTTTTTAAATAATTGTTGTATTACTCATTATAATTTTCAAATATTAATTACCTCACATTGAATTAGAAAGTTTATTTTTTATAATATTTATGACATAAGATACTTTTTAATCTAAAATAATTATTACAAACAAGATTATTAAAAAATAAAATTAAAAAATATTATATTATTTTAAAATAAAAGATATTAATTAATAAATAAATACTATTTTTTTTATTTCAACTTATTTTTTAAGACAAAAAAAATACTAATAATTTCTCTTATATTTAAAAAACAAAGATTTAATTTGATAATTAACAAATTGATTAAATTTAAAAAATTATATTATCACTATTTATAAATTTTTTTATTGAATTAATTAATTAATTTATTTTTAATTTTAATATTAAATCAAATTTAACAAAATAAATATTATTATACATTAAAATAAAATTTTATAAATTTTTGTGGGACAAAAATAAATTACATTAGAATAAATATATTAATTTACATAAAATTATTAAATTTTCATAAAGTTAGTGGGGCAATTGCCCCCCTCTTCTAATGTTTGGGTCCGTCCCTGACAATATATACAGAGTATTGTTAGAGAAAACAAATTTTATAATTTATAATTATTAATTAATTATTATTAATATTTTTAAGGTGATAAATTTTATTTAATAATATAAAATTATTTAATTTTTTAATAATTAAATATTAGTCAAATTTTAATAAAACTCTTAGTCAGACTTTTTCATATATATATATATATATATATATATATATATATATATATATGTTACTTATGAGTTGAAGAAGAGAAGAGGGACCGGACCAAATTCATTAATCCACTACTACTGATTTAAAGAAAATCCCAAAGTTACACAGTTAATAGTAAAAGATTAGATATGTGTTAATTTTATGGATAAATCATAAAAACTACATCTGAATTATTTTAGTATTGATAAAAATACTTTTGAATTTAGTTATCAACTAAAATATTTTAGAATTAGTTTAAAATATTTAAAAAAACATTTTTATAAGCGATAAACGGCTTTTATATTTGACAAACTGTTTATGCATTTGATTTAAAATTTTATAGAAATATTTAGATAATTATTTAAAAAATACACATAAAATAGATAAAAAATTTATTTTTAGATTTTTTTTATAAAAGTATTATTGGTTATTGACAAAAATAAATATACTTGGCAAAAAATAATCAAATTATAAAGATAAAAATATTTTATTTTTCTAATCATATTTATAAAATATATATCAAAATTTAATTGCTATATCATTTTTTGAAAATACATATTTAATATTAGACATTTTTATCATATTTTTAAATAATTTTAGAACATTTTTATTAATAACAAAATTTGAAAATATTTTTGTTAACACCAAAATAGTTCATGTGTACTTTTAGTAGTTTATCCTAATTTTGTATTCGAAACGTCAAATGCTTTAAATTAATTTTTAAAATATTTAAATATGAGTCAGATTAATTATTTTTTATCAATTTGTTTTGCTAATTTTCTGGTGTGATTATTGAAGAGACTTCCACGATAAACTTTGCGTTTTTATGTTTAGGTTTTAATATCTAGAAGTAGCACACATCCCATTTATAGAAGAAGAACAATGATAAAAAAATTTATGATCAAATTGTTGTACATAAAATGTCAAAATACACATCAAGTAATTTATCAAGCATTATATTTCATGAGTAAATTAAGATTCATAAGATGTACTATTATTTCAGAATCAAAATATTGATTTATATTTTACAAAATTTTGAAGAGTTATAATTCATGATTTAATCTTTACAGAATATCAAAAAAATAAAGGGATCGGACACGATTGAATAAATGACTTGGAGACAATTTAGGTTAAAAATAAAGAGTGTACAAAAATGATAACACATGAAAGATAAAAGAAATGTAACACGATGATTGTGAGCAGGGACGGACCAAGTATAAGGGAAGGGGAGCACTTGCCCCCACTAAATTAAAAAAAATGTAATAATTTTATATAAATATATATATATTTTTAATATAATGATATTTTTTGCCCTCACAAAAATTTATAAAATTTTAACTTGAGATTTATATTAAAAATAATTTTTTATTAAATTTAATATGTAACATATTTATTTTGTTAAATTTGATTTAATATAAAAATAAAAAATAAATAAATTAACTCAATAAAAAATTTATAAACAGTGTTAATATAATTTTTAAAACTAATTAATTAGTTAATTATCAAACTAAAACTTAATTTTTTAAATATAAATAAAATTATCAATATATTTTTTGAAAAAATTAATTAAAATAAAAAATAGTATCTATCTATTAATTAATATTATTTATTTTAAAATTATATAATACTTCTTAATTTTATCTCGTAAATAATCTTGTTTGTAATGACTATTTTGGATTAAAAAATATTTTATGTCATAAATATTATAACAAATAAACTTTTTAATAATTTAATAGATGGTAATTAATATTTGAAAATTATAATGAATAATTGAACAATCGTTTAAAATCATAGAAATTAATTTTGATATATTAAAATATGTATATTTTTTACATAGTCATTTAATTACATTTATTTTTTTTAGATAATTATTTATGTGATGAATATAAAAAATTTATTTTTTAATTACAATACATAATTAAATAGATGCATAAAATTTTTAATCTAACAGTGTATTAAAATTAAATTAAAAAATATATAAAAATTTAATTATTATAAAAAAGAGATAAACATAATTATAAATTAAGTTTCTATTATTTTATATAAATATATTTTTATATACAGGTTTAGTTTTTTTTAGTATTTATATATTATTCTAGTTTTAAATTATAAATACTAGTGTATTAATAAGTGGTAATGTGCTAAATAATTCATTCTTTTTATTATTAAATATGTATAAAAATAAATAAAAATAAAATTAGTTAGGATGACAAGTAATTTATAATTTAGTTAAGATATTTTGAGTTTAAATTTTAAAAATAAAAAAACATTTTATTTATAAATTATATATAATAAATAATATTTTAAAAATAAAAATATTTATTAATTATTTTTAATTTTTATATTCTCATTATATTTTTATAATTAATAATATACAATAACATTTATTTTAGTATATAAATATTTTTATTTTTATTTTTAAAATTGGCGTGAGATTATATTCAAATAGAATAAACTTGGAGATAGTGTGATGTTCCTAAGGCAAATAAGGCTTATAAGTTGGAAGTATTTTTTGGGTAAAATTCAACCATTTTTCAATCATCAGTCTTTTTATTTAGTTATTTATAGATAAGTCCGTCCAATGCATGTTTGACACATGTCAATGGTTATTTGGTTGTGTGAATGATTTCTCTAATTGTTTTATTTCATTTAAATTTTGAACATGTTTGATACTAAACCCACTTGACTCTTTCGACCTTTTTAAAGCATAAGAGAACCACAAAAATTTTTAAGTAATATTTGATACAATTCTTATTTCACACGGATGCTAAAACTTCAATTTGCTTATTAGAGTCATTTCTTGGACTGAATTACAAAATATTTGCTTGTCAAAAAATAATTTGGTATATTTTATGAAAATACTATTAAATGATGATATACAGTAAAAATTATTTTATGATATATTATCATTTAATTGATGAAATAATTAATTTAATTCTCTATTATATTTTTTAAAAATTAATTTAAAATATCTAATTTTTTTAGAATTAAATTTAGTGATGATGACTAAAGAAAGTATATCTTGAATTCTTGATCATTAATTCTTTAGCTAACATGGTCAAAGAAAGTGTTTAAAAGGTCATATGTACAAGTATGTCATCTCAAGGAGTTAAATTGGGGGGGGGGGGGGGGGGGGGGGGAGGTGGGGAATAGATCTTCTTAATATTTTTTATTAAAAAAAATATAGTATGACTTTTTACCATAGTTATCAGAACCGAACTGGTGATCGAACCGGTGAGGTTATTGAGTCACTGGATTATTGGTTCAATCGGTGAGTCATTGGTTGAACCGGTTAACTCGGTATAATTAAATAATTATGTAAAATTTAATTATTTTTTCTTTATTATAAGTACTTTTATTTTGTTTTTATAAAAATAGTTACCATTTTCAAATTTTAATACTTTATTAATTAATTTATATTTATTGTATTATTATATTATTATAAATAAAAACTTACATACAATTAATTTTTATGTGAAGTTGATATTTAAAAATAGTTAGATGATTTGATAAGTTTAACTAAATATCATCTAATGATTTTCAACTATCAACTTCGACAACTGCATATGAGTCTTTACTTATTATTATATATTACAAGTATTTATTAAAAAAATAATATTAATAGATATCATATAATCATGAAAAGAAAAAAAATTTGTGATTACTAATTTTTTTTGTTTATCTTAATATATATATATTAATAAAATTTATAGTTAAGTAAAATATAATTGATTTAAAAATGAGGAACTTTAAAATTAAAATTAATTGAATATATGTATAATAAAAAGTTACTATATGTATTATAATTTGGATATATTTTGGCAAGAAGCAGTGCAGTTTAGTGGCATGGGCGTCCTACTTGCAACCTTTATGTGACAAGTTCACTGGAGCATGAGGAGAGCATGGTGGACTTGCAGAATCCAAATGCGTCGTAGCTTCGTCTTCGGTTGGGACCGAACGATTCGATCGGACCGATTTTCACCGGTTTTGGCTGGTTCGTTCCAAATTTAACCGGTTCATTTCGGTTCTCGATCTTAAACGGTCTTATCCTTAGACCGAACCGATATAAAGTTCGATTTACCAGTTTTTTGGTCGAACTGGCCGGTCCGATTCGGTTCTGCTAACTATGCTTTTTACAATATATTTGATAAATAAAATAAAAAATGATGAAAAATATTAAAAGAGTAATAAGCCGATAAAGGTTGAAAAGTAAAAGTAGTCCAATTGAAAATTCAACCTTGAAAGACGTCCACTTGTGGGGGGCAAGTGGGCAACTGGCCAAGTGTGATGTGAATGCCAATACGGCTTCCTTTCCTTTTCAAGATTCCTGTATTTATAGTTTAGTGATTTTTATTTTGATTAATTTGTCAGTATTTTAATAAGAATCATTTTAGTGTATTTATGCTGTGATAATTACAATAATTATGATATTTTTAAAATATTATTAGAATTATTATTTAATAATATCTTTTAAAAATTATTATTAAAATATAAAAATTTAATTTTAATAATATTTATAATTATTATAATTACCATAAATACAGATATACTAGCATTCACCTTTTAATAGATAGACAATGCACAAAAATGTGTGTGTCTTTTATGATCTCAAAATAAAAACAAATTATCGATGCTTATATAGAAAAGAAGATAAATCTGTTTTGTTCATCCAGATTCCTTTTCGGAGAAAACATTAGAGAAGGGACATCCTATCTTCATCTAAGGCTTTCACTTGTGACGTTGATAAATACAAAGTTTTAAGTTAAATTTAGACATGTTAATAATAAAAAATAAACTAAATTTTATTTGAGATATATTTATTTATTTGTTTATAAAGTTCATTTTATTATTTTTTTTTTCACTTTACAAGGTACGGCCATTTCTGAAAGAGTAGGTAAGATATTAAGAGCCTTATTATAGAGTTTACTACTTACTATACGGTTCCTCTCGAGCTTCATAAAATAATAATAATAAGCCCCATACCTTAATTGAACACCAAAAAATTGAAAAAGAAAAGAAAATTACTAAACCTCAATTACCTGGAGGGTGCCGTTATCATTTTTTTTTTTTGTATATAGTAGGTATTATTTGTTTATTTATAAACAATCGGCAACAGAGCTTAACAAACCCTAACAACGAATTTGGGCCACCGTGTAATTTAGGAATTTTCGTGAGTTTATGTGTGAATCTTTGTTTTGTAGAGGAAATATGAGCCACTTTGAAATTTTGAGTTTTGTATCATAGTTGATACTAGCAGGAATAAGGATTTTGAGAATGGTTTCATACTCAAAGATAAACATTTTGACGAGTTTACCAATTTTAATGTGTTATCAGTAATATAGTTTAATATTGCTATATAATCTGAAGTTTCTAATATTGTAGAATTAAAGTTGTTCATCATTCAGAATAATAAGTCAATTTTTAATTTAAAATACCTTTTATTTTGTAATAATAAATCTACAGATAATCAGATAAATAAAACTAAGTCTTCTATTATAATTAAGGAAATTCTGTTTACAGTTAAAAAAGACAATAGACAAGAGTTTTATTTAATAGTCTGTTGCTGATTAGTAAATTAGTGCATACACAATACAAGATATGATTCAAACCTCTTGCCGAGCAGTAACACTATGTTTGGTTTAAGGAAAACTAAGAGAAAAAAAATATTGGAAGAAAAATGAGTAGAAAATTTTTTTTTTTATTTGAATGTTAAAAAAAATGGAAAGAAAAAAAATTTTGGTGTGGGTTCATTAAAAATTTTTTTCATCCATTACAAGCAAAAAACAAGAAGGAAAATATTATCTTTAGTGTATTTATAATATTACTCCTAATTCTATTATTATTAATAATTATCAATATACATTTAATTTTAATAATTTTAATACATTATTATAATAGAGATTTACATTTAAACATTATATATGTATTAGATAAATAATTTATAAAATTATAATATTTTATAATATTTATAAAATGCAATAAAACATAAATAAATAAAAATATTTATACTTTATTTTATTATAAGAGTATTAATATAATTTTATACCATTATGGTTTTTTTTCTTCTCATTTTTCTTTTCATCCAAACAAAAGAAATTTTTTTCTCTATTTTCTTTCCATGCATTCTCTCTTCATCCAAACATCACATAAATAACTCTATTTTTTCTTCTATTTTCTTTCCTTTCATTTTCTTTCTTTTTATTTTCTTTTCTATATCTAAACAAAGTCTAAACGAATAAACAAATCACTCCACTATTTTTTTTTGGTCATTAATCCACTAATTCAAACTGATTCAAGTTGGTTGTCTTTTTTTGGGCACCATTCAGGGTAGTAATTGGGAATTGGGTCAGAATCAAATGGGAAGTTAAGTGGATTAGGCCGTTGAATGATTTGGGCTTATGGAAGCATGGAATCTAAAGAAAATTCAAACATTATTGTGCAATTTATAAATACTGGATCTATGCTTGGGCCACATAAAAATATTCACTGAGAAACAGAGCAATAATAATCAGCTGTGTTCTACCCTGTAGTGGCAATTCATTTGCCTGTAAGCAACCACACTGGGTTTGAAATTTAGTTGAGACTAAGTAGGAGATAAAAAATATTAAAAATGTTGTGTGTGTATGAGTGTTTAGTGTGCGTGAATTTATAATGTTATAATACCTAAAATTAAGTGTTGTTTAACTCATCTTAAAAAAAGACAACCAGTTATGAATTTAGTAATCTTTTCTCTACGAAAAAGTTACTAATAATCTTTTTTAAAAAAATTCTAAATAAAATTTCACTTCTACTCATGAGAAATTTTGAAATTTCTCTATTTTATCTTTTGTTTTTAACCTGAATTATTGACCCAGTTTGAAAAATTATAAAGAAAAATCCAGTCAACGATATTCAACTAAAATTCCATTTTCCCTTCTCAATTTAGTGCAGAAAAGACATAACTATTTTAATAGCAAGATAAGATTAAGAAAGAGCAATGAATTGAAGTCACGCCACATAACCAATCAATAAGCAAAAGTCAATACATAAAATAAATAAATAAATAAAAGAACTCATGATTGTTCCACTATGCCTCTGTTTTGGCACTCTATAGCTGCCTCAATCTCAAAAGCCTATTTTATATATGAATTAATTTTCATTAATTACCATCTAATTCTAATATAATTATTAATTAAGCCTCTCATTACAGCACAAACTCTCACATATTACAACTAATAATGTAGGGAACACACAGTCATTACTAATCATCACACATGATAACACATTCCATTCCCACTATTATAAACCCACATACACTTTTCTTGCAATCCAAGCTTTCTCCTTCTATCTCTCATTTTTAATATAAACAACAAAGAAAGAAGTGACAAAGAAGAAGAAGAAGAATGGCATCGGTTTGCATAGCGAACTGCATCAACGACGCGCGTGTTCCGATGAGAGCAACCTATGTCAACCTCTACAAGTGGCCGGAATCGGATGCAGAGTTTGTGAGATCAGTGAGCAGCAATGGAAGAAAGGGTGGTGCTGCTGCTGCTTCTTCTTCTTCTTCTTCTTCTTCTTCTTCTTCTTCCTCGCAAGTGCGACACGGACACCCGAGGGTGGTGGACAGCATCTCATGCAGGCAGATATACCTGAGGAGCTACAAGTTTTCGAGGGAAGAAGACAATCAAGACGAGAGTTCGCAGAAATGCTTTGGGAAGAAGAAGAAACAGAAGAAGGAGTTGTATAAAGATGAGTGTGATGAAAAGAGGAAGAAGTGTTTGGTTTGGAAGAAGGCTAAGGACATTTCTTGCTCTGCTCTGTTTAAGATTTTTCAAAGCTGCTTGTCTTGCTCTGCTAGTGTAGATGTTATGGATGCAAAATCTTGAATTTATTTTCTCATTTTTTATTTTATTAATTCGGTTTGCTCCTCTTCAACTGGGTTTTGCGTTCTAATTATTATTATTAAATTTTTGGGTTATAAATATCTATGTATGTATTTATGATCTAGAGATAAGGAGTTCTATGTTATTAATCAAATTTCGGTTTCAAGTGTGGATGTAAGGGATGCAATGTATGGAACTATAATAATCATGGTTAAATGAGGATCTCTTTGTATATTAAAGATTTAAAGTATGCTTCCCATTTGGAGTGAAGTAATATTATTTGGGTAAATATATATTGGACTTGTTTTCTTCTCATTAATTACCTGTTACATTATGTAAAAAACTTCTTAATCCTAATTAAGTTCCTTTGCTTTTCTTCTAAGAGGTGCTTTAATTTGGCTTTAATAAATATTTAATATTAATGGGGCTGGATACACAAAATCTACACGAATTGTACCTCTTCTACGTAAAAGACAAATGTTAGTATATCTTATATATGAATATATATTAAAAAATGGCGATAAATTCAATCCAAAAACTTGTTTTGATTTCGATTCTACTTTCCTGCCATGGCATGATCGGCACGCATGTTATTCTTCTTATTGCAGAAATGGCCAAAAAGGGAGTCCATATATATGCTATGGTTAATGATTAATATGAATTTTACGGCAAAATACTAAATCTTCCAAACTTATATTTTTCTTTGAATAAAACTACACAAATGACAAACGTAAGTTATTTTTCGATGAATACTTTTTTTTCCCTCCCTATACAATCAATCAGCAGCTTTTCCGCACACAGTAATAAAACAGAAATATCACAAATAAAAAAAGATTTGTGACTTATTATCAATGTGTTTTTAATTTGTATTGTACTTAATTATTCTGGTCCACACTAAAATACTGAATGAGAGAACAAAACCAAAAAAGCAAAAACTATGATTGAGACCAAGGATTCGGAGAAAAACTGATAATGTGAAATCACTATATTATTTCATCACTTAAGACTTAAGAGAGATCCTTAACTATTTTAGAAATTAAACTATTTTTTTTTTAATATTGTTCGATGAATATATTTTTTTAGAAAAGGATGGCATGGCTTGCAATGAATACTTTCAAGTCTAAAACAATAAATAAATAAATAAATATTACAGGGTAATGATGATCCTGTTAGCTAGATTTCAAGTATGGCAAACAAAAAAAAGGGATGATTGAAAGTGTAATAAATAAGAGTGTAAATAAATTGCACTGAAGTGGCTCTGCCAAAAAAAGAAGTGAGCGTGGATAGACAAGATGAATGAATTACAATCATATCATCCACCAAACTCCACATACATACGCCCCTTTCCTCAAACTTGTAGTTTACTTAAGCCACCTCATACAATCAACTAGGTTAAATAAGGCTTCCAATTATTGAACAAAAGAAGCGATAGATTTGGATTTTGATTTTACCTGTCACACAAAAGTAGGAGTGAAAATAGATTAGGTGACCTATTAGAACTTAGAAGTCTATGCTTGATTTGTATTCAGTTTATTGGCCTATTACAAAATACATTTATACTTAGATCTGAAAGCTATTAAGATATAAATGAATATATAAATAATTTTGTCATAATTTAAAAATTCATTCTGAAATTTGAATATTTTAAATGTTATAATTTATTATTAATAATTTTACATATTTTAAAAATTTAAATATTGCTATAGACATTAAATTCAATATATTGCATACTGTAATTTTCTTTTAAAACATATAATGATAGATTTTTTAACAGATTTTAAGTTAGACTATATTTAACTTAATAATAAATTAGACTTAGCACTTAAAAAATAGTCTATAATAAGAAGCCTAACCTACTTTTATCCTTGCATAAAAGGAAAAAAGAAGATCACATGATATGACACATATAAATAAATAAGAAAATAAGGAATGTGACAAAGAGATTAAAATTTAAAGGAGAGTCACTTTCTCTTAATTTGTATGGTTAAATTATTTTTATTTGATTCTATGAAATTGAATAAACTTCAGTATTAAGGAGGTGTTATGTAAGGAATGAAAAGTAAGTGTTAAATTGTTAATCAAGTTTACATGGAGAGCAATAGAGTGTTGAGAATATTATTGTGAAAGATGTTAAATGGATAAAAAGTTAAAAGGCTACGTCTCTGGTGGTTGTGCTTGTGGTGGCTACGCGTTGACCAACTAATAAAAACATGACACGTGTAGTAAGAGTTGAAGTGATTAATGTTTGTTTTATATGTTAAACATAGTGATTTTATGAAAATTGGACTGTAAATAGAGAGATTTTCAAACTTAGCAATGTCAATTATTTAAATGGGTATCTTTGACTGAGGTGGTAGCCGATCAGTGGTGCATAGTAACATGATAAAAAATAGTTGTTGTTGGAGCATTTGTCGTCAAAATGGATTGACAATATGTTGTTGAGTGGTTAGCATTGGGGATAATATTGTTGTTTGGATACGGATAGCTGAAGGGGGTAAATTTTGCCATAGTTGGTGGTTGGAGATGCAGCGGTAATGTAGGCAATTGGACACCGAAATAGAATGCAATTTCACTATGACAAGTAGAACTGACTGATGAAGCCGGGTTTTTTAATCGGCGAGGTCGACTGGTTGTTGTTGTCTTTGGTGTAACTCGAACTATTTGGAGGTAACGACATTGGCGTAGTTAAATCCTTTGATTTGGTTACATAGCAGAAAGATGAAGACAACTGACAATCCATCGATGAAACTTATCGCCGTTGTGATTCGTATGAGGTTGAAGTAGAGGTTTCTTTGTTTAGGTGGACTTTTTGAAGTCTTAGATGGTGCAAGTTAGATAGTTTTTTTAAAAAATAAAATAGCTTAGACTTCGATATGTATGGTAATATTTTGTTGTGTTTAATAGGTCATGATAGAAAAATTCATAAAATATGTTGTTAAAAATGGAGTCTTCCGTGAAAGAATGGAAAAGGAAAAAAAATGGGAGGTCGTGTGGTGTGAAATAAAATGTTAATTGGGTTAAAAATATGCTGCTATATCCGAACCCAAAAAAATTGAATGCGTGGTTAATCTGCTGGTGCGATCAATTTACTGCAATAAATTTGTATGTGTGGTTAATCTGATTGATTATGTACTATTTTTTTTTAATGTTGGGAGTTCATATGTAAATTTTATTTAAAACTCAGCATATAAATATGTTATATTTAAATTGTGTTGTATATTACATGAGAATTGATGAAATAATGTTACTATGAATGTATTAAGTAAGTTGTAGTTGTAAGAAGTATTAGATTTAAGTAAGGCTAAGTTATGTATATAAATAAATTGAGAGGAAGGCTAGAGGGCCATTAGAATTTATTATTTTTAGTCATCAGTTAGTCATCAATGTTTAAAAGTATGTGATAAAATATGTTATTAGATTGCTAGACTAAATAAACTAGATTAAAGAAATTGAGTTAATGGATAAGTAATGTCCAAAAACAATAAATTCTAATGATCTTCTAGCATTTCGCATAAATTAAATTACATGTTAGAATTATGGAAATGTTACATATTTTTTTTATTGTTGGGTTACAAACTCGACTCGAAAAGGGGAGAAAAGACACTAAACAAATCCTACATCTCAGTCATATTCCCTTCGGCATTGCCATCAAGAATAATGATCAAGAATAGGACAATACTACTAATATAAAAA
The DNA here is from genome assembly GCF_014773155.1 of Arachis stenosperma. Classification (NCBI taxonomy): domain Eukaryota; kingdom Viridiplantae; phylum Streptophyta; class Magnoliopsida; order Fabales; family Fabaceae; genus Arachis; species Arachis stenosperma. Next base: position 24,536,564 of record NC_080382.1, on the reverse strand, counting down.
TGTTCAAAATATAAAAAAAAAATCACACCTAATACAAGGATTAACACCAAATAAAAGAAAGTTCTCCAACTAAATACTAGAGCTACCATAACTCTTACAATGATGTCTCCATCTTTTATAGCAATATTCCATTTCCAGCCCTGTATAAAAGACCACCTCCCTATTATCAATGCCACAGTTGTTCATGACAATCATTTTGGTGATCACATACCATCTTATTAGCACCACAAGACTTTCCTATTCTCATTCGGATTATTGACCATTTTTTTTTTCAATTGTTGATAAATTTGAACTCTTTGTGTGAAGCATATAGAATCTTAATATTATTGAAACTTTACATAAAATTTTTAAGTTTATTTCTTTTAAAATTTAGCCTCCAATAGTTATCACCTTGTCCTTTGGCCCACCTCACCAAGATTGCTTCATTGGTTTTGAAGACCACCCGCTCCAGAATTGCACTACACTTCTCTAGCACAAATTGCACGGATGTTTCAATGCACTCCACCAAGGCATTAACTCTAGAATTTGCATTCAAAAATTCACATAAAAACACAACAATATTATTCTCAGCATTCACAAGATAGCCACCCACTGCCATACATTGTTTTAAAGCCACATTTTTAGCATAAATCCACCAAGAAAATTCATATTCAATGTTCCCCACCGGTCCTAGACTATTTGTAGCCCATTGAACAATAGTTGACTGTTCTTCCTTCCTTTTTTTGTTAAGAGTTTCCCATTCTTTTAGTTGGTGCATAATAAACTCCCATGCATTCTCTCACGATATATCATTTCTTTCAAAAATAAATTTGTTTCTAATCTTCCATATCACCCATACTATTGCAAACCAACAATTTATCCACCTTCTCCTTCCCACTCTCACCACCTCTTGCTCACACCAAGATTCAAAGAAACTTCTCACCCCCTTTGACTTAACCCATGTAATTCCCCCATAACCATAGCTTTATACCACAATCGAGAAATATAGTTACAATAGATGAATAGGTGATCTATATCCTCATCATCTAAATCACATAAAGCACAAGTTACCTCATTTGCACCCACCACATTAATCTGGGACAACCTTTTTATCGTGTTGAGCTTGCCTAATATTAGTAACCATCCCATCATCTCCACCCTCGGAGGTACTATTTTCCGCCAGATATTATCAAAAGTATGGCGTGTTTCGGAAAAGCCCAACGCTTTTGACTCTACTAAAGTGATGAAAGACCTAACTGAGAAACTTCTATCCTCGGAGCAACTCCAAATGAGCTTATCTTCTGTACCTGCATTTAAACAAGTTTTTTGTAATAATACTAGTAATTTCTCACAGTGTTTACGCTCTCACTCAAAAAAGCTTCTCCTTCATCTTAGGTTCCAGACCCACCTAAAGCCGTCCCGAAAATCACAGTTAGCAATAGTTTCTGTTTGTTGGCCAGAAATCAAATAAAGCCTTGAAAATTTTTCTATGAGCCTCAAATCACCCAACCACTTGTCATCCCAGAATTTTGATTTTTCACTATTTCCGCCACACATTTTAAGGCTCGTTGAGCTTAAATCTTTACACAGTTGGTTACTTCTCACTCCATTTATGATATCTTTCTATGGTCTGCTAGACTTAGGTACATTATGCTCATTGACCGGTTCATCTAAAGGAACCACATTACACGAAAATACGATTTTCTTTCACATTGGCTTATCCTCTATTGAGTATCTTCACCACCATTTAAACAACAAAGCAGCATTTTTAATAGTGATATCTCCCACTCCAAGCCCTCCATGCTCTTTTGGTTTCTGTATAGTGTCCCATGCTACAGTTGGTACCTTTGTTCGCCCTTCTTTTGTACCCCAAAAAAATTTTGATTGCAGGGAGATGATCTTCTTAGCCACCGCCTTAGGTAGTTTGAATAAACTCAGATAGTAGATCGGTAAATTATTTATTATCGATTTGATAATTGTCAACCTACCCGCTCTAGACAGTAACTCTGACTTCCAATTAGACATTTTCTTCTCCATCTTCTCAATGATTGGCTTCCAAGTTTCAATAAGCTTGGGATTCACACCCAGAGGAATACCTAAATAAGTGATTGGTAGACTCCCAAGAGGACAGCTCATGACCTCTGCCAAACCATATGCATCATCCTCAGGCACATTGATAGGAATGAGAGTGGACTTCTGATAGTTAATCACTAGTCCCGACATCATCCCGAAAATAGCTAGTATCCCTCTGAAATTTCGTAAAACCTTTCGGGCAAAATAATATTGTATCATCGGCAAACTGTAAATGCGATAGAAGCACCTTATCTCTACCAACTTCTATGCCTGAGATGCTTCTTACCCTTGCTTTTGTAAACATCTGATTCAAAACCTCAGCCACCAAAATAAAGAGAAACAGTGAAATTGGATCGCCCTGACGCAAACCCCTTTCCATTGCAAAAGGCTCTGTCGGTGATCCATTTACAATGATCGACATGGCCAATGTATTGAGCATTCCATTAATCTATTTCCTCCAAATATCACTAAAACCCATAATTTTTAGAACATGATCCAAGAATGACCATCTAACAGTGTCATATGCTTTCTTGAAGTCAAGCTTAACGATTACACCACTCTTCTTGCTTTTTTTCAACCAAGAAACTGTTTCTGACGCAATTAATGCACCATCAAGAATATGTCTATCTTGTATGAAAGCATATTGCACTTTCCCTACCAAGAAGCTCATTACCTTCTTCATTCTTAGGACCAAAATCTTTGATATTACCTTATATACACTTCCCACCATGCTTATTGGTCTGAAGTCCTTCATTTCTTTTGGCACATCTATCTTTGAGGATAGACTCACCCATGTCATGTTTAAGTTCGTATGTAGAAATCCCATTCTGAAGAAGTCCAAAACAGATTTGGTGAACTCAATCCCAATGATCTCCCAAGAGTTTTTTCACAAAGAACATGTTGAATTTGTCAGGCCCGGGTGCTTTGGTAGAACCACACGACCAAACAGCTTCTTTTACTTCAATATAGGATGGCATCGACTCAAGTTGCATTGCTTGCTCCTCGGATAATCTTGCAACCAATCCTTCTTGGACTGTTATAACCGGCATCCTATCCTGATGATAGAGATTTTTGAAGGATTTTCTTGCTTCATTCTTAATCCTTCTCGGATCTTTGAAATGTCTGTTGCCGATCTTGATTTCCCTTATTAGCTTCTTTCTGCTTCTGATTGTTGCCATGGTATGAAAGTATCTTGTATTTTTGTCTACCTCTTTGATGTATTTCTCCATTTACATTTGTTTCCAATACTCTCCTTTCTATTTGTACCATATATCCAGCTGCCTTACCAACGCCTTCCTTCTACTCAAGTTTATTTCTGCCTCAATGTTTCCTTCTAAGAGGACATCCACTTTGGCAATTTCACTTTCTAACCTCCTGATTTTATCATCAATGTTGCCAAATACCTCTCTGTTCTATTTTGAAATGTTCTTCTTTGTTAGCTTTAATTTCTCATGCATCGGTAACTCACCTAATGCCCTCCATTCCTCTCCCAACATTGGTAAAAATTTTGAATTAGAGAACCAAATGTCAAGAGAGTAAAAAGGTTTCGGGCCCCATTGCAACCTATCCGTCATCAGGCATAAAGGTACATGGTCTGACTTAGAACATTTTAACACTTCAATTCTTGATTCTGGGAACTTTTGTAGCCATTTAGGATCTACGCGAACCCTATCAAGCCTACTGGCCTGGCTTTCCCTCCTCCAAGTAAATTTTCTGCCTTGGAGAAGAAGGTCAACCAGGTTCATATCTTGAATCCAGTTGCCAAAATCCCTCATCCCTGCTATACTTCCTCTTCCGCTACACCTTTCTTCCGAGCATAATACTTTATTAAAATCTTCTAATACAATAAAGGGTCTCATCAGGCTATTCTTTAAAGCCAACAGATCATACCACAGTTCTCTTCTTTCATTGACCAAATGATTTCAGTAGACAAGAGCAATAGAAATTTTTCCACCAAATTGTCTCAGCATACCAGTAATACAGATCCATCTATAACCCTTATCTCTTTTAATTACCTCAAACATCTCCTTATCCCATATACACACAAGGCCACCACTACTCCCCTCACCCCCAGAATGTTCCCAATCAAAGTCAGAATTTTCCTACATCTTTTTTATCATATTCTCAGAGATATTATCAGTTTTTGTTTCAACAATACCTACTATTATCAAATTAAATTTTTTCACAAATTCCCCTTACTCCCTAACCCTCTACAATTCCAACATAAAATCATTGATTGTGGTTTGAAGCTCCTACCTATGTTTTCTGGGTTCTCTTTCTTCCTCTTGTTCTGTTGGTGACTTTAATATCTTCCATCACATTTTCCACCTTCAGATCCTTCCTGATGAAGATCACAACTTCTTCCTCGTCACTGCATTCTAGGTTCAATTGCGATTCCAAGATCCAAGCTTTTGTTGCCTCACTCACAACGTCACTCTCTTCACCAATACTATTTTCTTAATGTTGATTTTCTATGCCCTTTTTCCTTGTGATTTTGAGATCTCTCTTCCCTTGCCTCGTTACTTTAGCACTATTCTCACTTTTTTTCTTTCTTTTTTGTGATTTAATTGACAGTAGCACTTTCTTTGATTTTTCTCCAAACTTGGAAGGAAGAAATCTTCTTTCTTTTAGAGTTGGGGCCGAAAGAGGCTTCTTTTTTTTTAGGGTCTACTCTAACCATCTTTCGTTTCATGCAAAAAGATTGTTTCTTCTTTTTTTTTTCTTGATTTGCAAGGAGTTATTGTTAAGAAAGTCTTCAAAATCAAGTGAAAACGTAGGCCCAGAGTTTGATTCAGAGTCCACCACATAGTTATTACCCACCATCAAGTCCATTTTCTCCTTCTCTCCTTTATTTACTAGCCCACCCTGCAAGCCCAATTGTGTTTCTTGAATAATTTCTTCAGTGTTCTGATCATCATGCCAATACTTTGTACAATTTGAATCACCCTGGTGGTTTGACCACTTCAAGAGACTGTATATCTAGAATCGTTTTCCTGTCATTATTCCTTTCTTCATTCCTATGCACAGCAGTTTCTATGTCATTAAGATCACCCAGTATTGTTGGAAATGCTACATGTTGAAAATAATTATATTTTTTTATCGTGTTATAATGTTTTATAACCCTCTGAAGCATATAAAAATTTGAAAAATTAATAGCAAAGGTTAGTTAAATTAAAAGTATTTAATCATTATAATTAAAGTTTTGATAATTAAAGAAATATTTATCCCTTTTGGTTTTAAAAATAAAGAAACATATATATGCAATTTTTATAAGTTTAAAAGTAGTATTAATATTTCATTTTATCTTAAATTATATTCATTTTGAAAAAAAAAATAGATTTGTATATATGATTAAATTTTAATAAATCGTTTTGTGTGAATCTTACTTTTTTTTTGGGTGATTAGAAGAATAATTTTGTGTATATGATAATCATAAGATAAGTATAGCTTGATGTATTTGAAGTGTGTAATGATGAATATTTGTAATATTTTTTTTAGGAGCACGAATTTCATAACGCCACAATGTGTTATAATTCCGTGAATCATATTTATTTGTAAAAGGAACACATATGATATAAAGAAATATTCAATTGTAAATATGTGCTAAATTACCTCATCAATAACATGTTATAATCAATGTTGCTTTTATATGTATAATATAGCGTTTTGCCATATAATTCTTGATAAACATATCAAACATTAGATAAAATTGTTTTCGTTTTTCGCTATTTACAAGTAATATTCATATTTTAATTGACTTTTTTTTAAATGATAGTATTAAGAAGAAAGTTTTGTCTTTGTAAATTTAAATGACATTAAAAATTAGAAGGGTTGGTAAACTCTTTATGTAATAAGTTTGCTTAAAATGAATGGATACTGAATTTAGAAATTTTATATTTCAAAAGATTAATATTACACGCTTCTTTATTTTGTTGTGAATGTTTGGCTAACTTTAGATGGTAATAACTAAATTTTAAACTTTATACTCTAAATCCTATATGCTAATAGTATGAAAATAATGAAGTATTAGGTTATGTTAATAGAATATGTTAGGCCTCTAACAGGTATAGCCTATGAAAGTAACATTTTGTCAGACCTTAATCCATTTCATTATATGTGTAACACCCTAACTTTTAGCATGTTATGATCGTGCTAAAAATGAGGCATTACTAACCTATTTTTCTTATTAACTATTTAATATTGAGCCTTTAGTTTGATATCGCGTTTCAGTTTTTAAGAAAATTTCAGAAAATTGCTTTTAGTAATTAAAATCACATAACAAAAAATCTTCAAATAATAATAATCACATAATTATTAATAATAATAGATGCTATACAATTAAATTCAATATAAAACTCAAATACAATACCTATCCCTCTGGATAAAATAAAAATCCCGAAGCAACAAGGGCGAGAAAACTCTATAAAAACAACATGAATCACAAATAAATCTACTAATCGTCTGCAGCTTCTTACTGAATCTCCGAACCTGTGTCACTGAAAGGGTGGAAGATTTGGGGTGAGAACAAACCACACGTTCTCAGTAGGGAATGGGAATGCCGTAAAAGTAATGAAATAAAGTGCAAATAATTAACTTTACTCAATAAAAATATATTTTTATCAAACCCTTTGAAAATACTCTTGGTTCTACTTTAGATAATTAATTACCTCCTTTTAAAATCTCTTAACTCAAAACAAATCTTAAATATAAACTAGTCACATTTTCTGTCTCTTAGCCACATAGTAAATCCTCAGTCAAATGTCAACTCGTAATCACTTTAATACACTCACAAACAAATAGTGCAAGCAAGAGATTCAATTCAATGTACAAGCAAGTCACAACAAGACAAACAGTACAATCACAAAGTAATAAGACAAGCAAGCGCAATCAAATGCAAATGTGCAAACAACATGATGCATGTCTATCCCTAACTCAGGCCATGAGCTCATGTGTCGGTTGCCTACCCGCTCCCGACATTACCCAGGCACAAGTCCCAGGTATGGCTTTCCAGATGCATACAGTGTGCTTATAAGTCGTACGGCCAGGCCGCATACAGTGTGACTTTAAGTCGTACGGCTAGGCCGCATACAGTGTGACTTTCCAAATCAATAAGCGTATACCAGTTCTCAGTGTGTGGCGTCCCCACTTTATATTTGGCACTAAGGCCCAAACAATGTCACATCTGCTTTTTTGTGGCAGACAATCTCTTTAAGTTAATATATTCTTTAAATCCTTGTTCTATGCTCTCCTGTGGCAGAGATTCCTTTAATTATCTCTCTTTCCTTTACTTTTCGTTCTTCTTCTTTTCTTTCTTATCAAACCGAACTCAAGACATAACATAAAGCAAAATCCATTCTCAAAAGACTGAGTTTAAAACATTAATCTTTTCATAATAAATCGAAATCAAACAATATTCTCAAATCAGATTTACTTTTAAATAACACTTTAAATAAAGTCTTAGTTTATAAAAATTCGGCAGCATTTCCTCTAAAATTCGGACTATGCCACCCTTCTAGGTCCCTACCAAATCATTTTCAATTCTCCATTCGTTACCAATAAATCACCTAACACTTTCTCAAACTCTTTCCAACAGTTTTAAATCCAAGTATTCATTACTTTAGAAATATAAATCAAACCTTTTAATATAAAATCATTTTTTTATATGTGTAAATATATAAACCTATTATTTTCTCAACATAGAAACATTTCTCAAAATAAGCTTATAAGTCAAATTTTCAAATCAAAATCACCTTTTTGTATATCTTTATAAAAACTTGAACATGACCTCCCTTAATATTCCAATTCACCACTCTTACGGGCTCCTTCATTCTCTCAACAATTCTCAAATCATTGCAACAGTACTTACTATTATCAAACAAATCTCAATCATCAATCAAGCTAAGAAATTAACATGACTAGAAATTCCAGCAACATTTACAGCCTCAATCCAAAATCAATTAATATCTCAGTTTAACAAACAACACCAATTAAACACCATTCACAACCACAATTCAACAAATTCACATCAATTAGTAATATTAGATTCTCGTAAATTATTTGCAATTATTCAATAAGCTTTATAGGCACTCTTAAATTAAAAAATTTAACTTTAAAAACAAAACCCCTACTTTCGTATGAAATCAAAATCAACGATAGCTCTGGAGAAACTTTCTGACCGAGTTGTTGAAGAAGAAAACGTCAGAAATTATCTGTACCTCCTAGAACTCCAATTAGCCTAACTCAAGGGAAGAGGAGTTACATCACCGTCAACTTCTACCGGACAAAAATAACGCCAATGTGTAGAGGAGAAAGATACGAACATTTCTACCGAACTGAATTTTTAATTGGAGTTACAAATCTCAAAAAATCAAAACCAGAAGTTTTACGGTGCCATAGTTTCTCTCATTCTCTCTCACGGTTTTCTTTCTCTCTCGGTTCTTTCTTTTCTTTCTTAACGCTAAAAGGGAGAAATGAGATGCTGAAGATGATGATTAATGAAGATTAGGAAGCTTAGGTGTCGTTAGTTTATATATATATATAAACAAATATGTGTCATGGAAGGAATATCATTGGTTTTATAATATACATGTATGCATGCATAATGTCACGGTAAATTTTTAGAAGGTTAGATTTAACAGTGTTTGTATAGTTTTCTGGAGTGTTTGAGAATACTCTAGATGGTTCTGGAACGTTCTAGAATGCCCTAGAAGTTCCTAAAATATCCTAGAAGGTTCTAGAAGACTCTAGAAGATCATAGAATATTCTAGAAGAGTGTAGATTGATATAAAAGTATAAAGAGTTGTATGGAACAATCTAGAAGTATTTAGAAAGTAGTGGTAGGATAGATATGTATAAAGAAGGTTCTAGATGATTAATCTAGACCATTGATTAGATTTAATCCTAACCATCCATTGAGGAGGTGGATGGCTATAAATAGGAGGTAAGAGTTAGTTTGAGTGTGTGTGAATCATTTGTAACCACACTTGAGTACTAAAGTGTTCTTTCCACCAAGCTTTCTTTTTCTTGTGTTCTCTTGTGTTCTTAGCTTTCTTGCTAAGTATTGAGGGTTAGGCTGACTTGGTCTTAGCTCAAGAGGTTGAGTAAGTCCGAGTGCCGGTACGGTAGCGTTGGAGTGTGTCCAAGGCCGTGACAACTTGGTATCCGAGCAAGGTTCGAGAGGGAGCACAAGTGGTTTGTGGGAATGGCTTCTAATATCCATGGAGCATGTTGAGTATCAAAGGGGAAGGGATGTTATTCCTTCTCAATGGGGAGGCAAGAAGATCCGTTCTTCAAGTGAGCCTAGAGGTAAGGACTCTAACTTCTTAGAAGAAAGAGTTTCTATGTTAGAAAATGTTCTATCCTCTATGGATGAGCGCTTCCAAAGGATAGACATGACAAGGACCCCGCGGCTCACGTTTGGGAGAATTAGATGCTTTCAAAGAAAGCATGCTCCAAATCGAAGAGAAGCTTGATAATTCCTTGAAGCTATTTGAGAAAGTTCGAGTTTGGTTCGAGGAGGCAAAATCTCGACCAACCATTATAAGGGAGATGACAAAGATTGATCTCCCAAAGCCAAAGGAGTTCAAGGGCGTGAGGGATGCTCGAGAGGTGGAGAACTTCCTATGGCAAATGGAAAGGTACTTTGAAGGCCAAGGGGTGGTCGAAGAAGCAATAAAGGTACGCACTGCAGCTCTCGATCTTTCTGATAATGCTACTTTGTGGTGGAGGAGAAAGAGCGTAGATATGGAGAAGGGTACTTGCAACATAACCACATGGGAAGATTTCAAAAAGGAGTTGAAAAGACAATTCTTCCCTGAGAATGTGGTTTATGAAGCAAGGAAAAAGTTGAGGGAGTTGAAGCACAGGAGTACGATTAGCGACTATGTAAAGGAGTTCACTACTCTCACACTTCAAATCCCCAACTTAGCAACAGAGGATGTATTGTTCTTCTTCATTGATGGACTCCAACCTTGGGCAAAGCAAGAACTACAAAGAAGGAATGTTAAGGATGTCGATGAGGCCATCGTGGTGGCCGAATCACTCACTGAGTATCATAAGGGAGACTCTAAACCCAAGTCTTCTTCCAAGCCTAGTTCTACTAAAAGTGGGGGAGACAAGGGGAAGAGTTTCTCAACCAAGAAGGAAGGAAAATACTCTTCAAAGAAAGAGTATGAAGAAAAGAAGAAGGCTTTCGTACCTAAAGGAGGATGCTTCGTGTGCAAGGGACCACACCAAATGAAGGACTGTCCCAAGTTAGGGACTCTGGCATCTATCACCGAGGAACGAGAGGCCCAAACTCAAGTAACTGAGTGTGTTGGATCCATCCAAAACATAAATGCTGTGAAGGGCAAAGAGGCAAGCATTGCAGAAAAGAAAGGCTTGATGTATGTCAAAGCCTTTATCAATGAAAAACCTGTCATGGCTATGATCAACACTGGTGCTACATACAACTTCATCACGCCTGATGAAGCAAAGAGGCTTGAGTTGAAGATCACCGAAAAGAATGGTTGGTTCAAACCCGTGAACACCAAGGGTGAACCCCTTAAGGGAGTAACAAAAAGGGTTGAGATGACTCTTGGTTCTTGGAAGGGCCTTGTAGATTTCTCAGTAGCACCCATGGATAATTTTAAAATAGTCATCGGGCTCGATTTGCAAAGGAAGGCAAATATAATACCTATGCCATACTACGACGTAGTATGCGTCATGGAGAAAGGGTCTCCATGCATGGTCCCTATAGTCTCTAAAGTTGGAGGACCACCGATACTCTCTGCTATGCAACTCAAGAAAGGGTCCAAGAAGGGAGAGATTACATATTTGGTTCTATTACAAGAGGAGTCAACATCTGAAAGAGAAGACGTTCATCCCAAAATCAAGGAAGTCCTTGAAGAAAATAAGGATGTGATGCCTCCCGAGTTGCCAAAACAACTACCACCTAGGAGGAAGGTGGACCACAAGATTGAATTGGAGTCAGGAGCAAAGCCGCCCGCCTCAACACCTTATAGGATGGCACCGCCAGAACTTGAAGAGTTGAAGAAGCAAATCAAGGATTTGCTAGATGCTGGATTCATCCGTCCATCGAAGGCACCTTATGGCGCACCCGTTTTGTTCCAAAAGAAGCATGATGGTTCATTGAGACTATGCATCGACTATCGAGCACTGAACAAGGTAACCATCAAGAACAAATACCCCATTCCTTTGATAGCCAATTTGTTTGATCAACTTGGTAGAGCCAAGTGGTTCTCAAAGCTAGATTTGAGGTCAGGATATCACCAAGTGAGAATTGCTGATGGTGATGAGCCTAAGACCACGTGTGTCACGAGGTATGGATCGTATGAGTGGTTGGTAATGCCTTTTGGCTTGACCAATGCTCCTGCGACCTTCTATACCTTGATGAACGAGATCTTTCGACCTTACCTTGATCGGTTTGTAGTGGTCTACTTGGATGACATTGTTGTCTATAGCAATACTTTGGAGGAACATGTAGAACACTTACGAACCGTGTTCAAGATCTTGCGAGAGAATAACCTATATGTGAAGAAGGAAAAGTGTTCCTTTGCAAGGGACGAAGTCCACTTCTTGGGACACATCATTAAAGGTGAAACTCTCTGCATGGATCAAGGAAAGGTGAAGGTTATCAAAGAGTGGGAGCCGCCGAACAAGGTATCTGAATTGAGGTCATTCCTTGGGTTGGCCAATTACTATCGGAAGTTTATCAAGGGATACTCCGCCAAGGCTACACCATTAACTGATCTTCTCAAGAAGAATCACACTTGGGAATGGTCAATGGAGTGTCAAAAGGCCTTTGATGAGTTGAAGACTGCTATCACAGAAGGTACAGTACTAGCACTACCCGACTACTCAAAGGTATTTGAAGTCCACACTGATGCTTCTGACTATGCCATTGGAGGGGTTCTAATGCAAGAAGGACATCTGATTGCCTTTGAGAGTCGCAAGTTGAATGATACAGAGAGGCAATACACTGTCCAAGAGAAGGAGATGACCGCAGTAGTGCATTGTTTGAGAACTTGGCGTCACTACTTGCTTGGTTCACACTTTATCGTCAAGACAGACAATGTGGCTACAAGCTACTTCCAAACTCAAAAGAAGTTGAGCCCCAAACAAGCTAGGTGGCAGGACTTCTTGGCTGAGTTTGATTTTGAGTTTGAATATAAGTCAGGCAAGACTAATGTGGTAGCAGATGCGCTGAGTCACAAGGCTGAATTGGCGGCCATTTCTATGGTTGAAGGAGATATTGTGCACACCATCAAAGAAGGGTTGCATCACGATCCATTAGCCAAGAAGTTGGTGGAGTTGGCTAGAGAAGGTAAGACCAAAAGCTTTTGGCTAGAAAATGACCTTCTCTACACTAAAGGGAGAAGACTATACGTCCCTAAATGGGAAAATCTAAGAAGAAAATTAGTGAGAGAATGCCACGACACCAAGTGGGCTGGTCACCAAGGTCAGCGAAGGACCTTGGCACTCATTGAATCTTCTTATTATTGGCCTCAAATGAGAGATGAAGTAGAGAGCTATGTGAAGACTTGTCTTGTGTGCCAACAAGATAAGATTGAAAACAAGACACCAAGCGGGTTGTTGGAACCTCTGCCTCCATCAGAGCGACCGTGGGAAAGTGTCTCTCTAGATTTCATTTCTGCCTTACCAAAGTCTGAGGGGTTTGGATCTATTCTCGTGGTAGTGGATCGATTTTCGAAGTATGCTACCTTTATACCCGCCCCTACTGACTGCACTGCAGAGGAGGCAGCACGACTATTCTTCAAGAATGTGGTGAAATATTGGGGATTGCCTAAGAGCATCATTAGTGATCGAGATCCACGCTTCATAGGACGACTATGGACAGAGTTGTTCAAACTCCTTGGGTCGGAGCTTCATTTTTCAACAAGCTTCCATCCTCAAACCGATGGACAGAATGAGAGAGTGAATGCCTTACTCGAGTGTTACTTAAGGCATTTCGTAAGCGCTAATCAGAAGGATTGGACAAAACTCCTCGACATTGCTCAGTTCTCATATAATTTGCAAAGGAGTGAGTCTACAGGGAAGAGTCCGTTCGAGATTGTGACTGGACAACAGCCGCTTATGCTCACTCTCTTTCTTCCTCTTACTCAGGGAAGAGCCCTGGAGCTTATCATATGATTAAGTCTTGGGAAGAACAAGCAGATGTCACTTGTTCTTACCTCGACAAAGCTGCAAAGAGGATGAAGAAATGGGCAGATAAGAAGAGGAGGCATGCAAGCTATCAAGTGGGAGACAAGGTAATGATCAAACTTCTTCCACAACAATTCAAAGCCTTTCGCAAGGTTCATAAAGGCTTAATCCGTAAATACAAAGGGCCATTTGAGATCATTGGACGTGTTGGGGAAGTTGCTTACAAAGTACAACTCCCTCCCTCTATGAAGATCTACCCAGTCTTCCATGTGAGTATGCTTAAACCATATCATGAAGACCAAGATGAACCGAGTAGATGTGATTCGAGTCGTGCTCCGCCTGTGATGATTAGATCCTTTGATAAAGAAATCGAAGAGATCTTAGCTAATCGCGTCGTGCGACGAAGAGGAGTACCACCAAGTATCCAATACTTGATCAAGTGGAAAGGACTTCCGATAACTGAAGCTAGTTGGGAAGCTCGTGAAGATCTGTGGCAATTCCAAGAACACCTAGAGCGCTATCATGAACAGAACGCGACGAGGACGTCTACGCATTAGGTGGGGGAGAATGTCACGGTAAATTTTTAGAAGGTTAGATTTAACCGTGTTTGTATAGTTTTCTGGAGTATTTGAGAATACTCTAGATGGTTCTGGAACGTTCTAGAATGTCCTAGAAGTTCTTGGAATACCCTAGAAGGTTATAGAAGACTCTAGAAGATCATAGAATATTCTAGAAGAGTGTGGATTGATATAAAAGTATGAAGAGTTGTATGGAACAATCTAGAAGTATTTAGAAAGTAGTGGTATGATAGATATTTATAAAGAAGGTTCTAGATGATTAATCTAGACCATTGATTAGATTTAATCCAAACCATCCATTGAGGAGGTGGATGGCTATAAATAGGAGGTAAGAGTTAGTGTGAGTGTGTGTGAATCATTTGTAATCACACTTGAGTACTAAAGTGTTCTTTCCACCAAGCTTCATTTTTCTTGTGTTCTCTTGTATTCTTAGCTTTCTTGCTAAGTATTGAGGGTTAGGCTGACTTGGTCTTAGCTCAAGAGGTTGAGTAAGTCCGAGTGCCGGCACGATAGCGTTGGAGTGTGTCCAAGGCCGTGACAATAAGCCATGTGTTGGCTTTTCTTAACTTTACTTTCTTAATGGCTTCGGTCATTAATAATAATAATAACAATAACAATAATAATAATAATAATAATAATAATAATAATAATAATAATAATAATAAATTATCTTTATTTTTTTTTAAAAATATTTCATGTTAATATAAAATATTTAAAAATTTTAATAAATTTTAAACTCAAAGTATTATAAAATTTAATTTAATTACTTTTAAAAAAATAATTTTCTTTAAATAAAATAATAAATTATGAATAACTACTTATTTAGTTTTTCAAAAACTCGGGGTGTTATATCCCACCCACTTTATAAAAATTTTCGTGACGAAAATTGATATAAGATGGAAGAGATTCATGCATTCTTTCTTTTTAAACATGTCAAAGAAAACAGAAAGATTTAACATGTTCAGTTTTCAAACATAAGGAAAATAATATCGCATGAAAATGATTGAAAAAGTGTAGTGTGGTGCAGAGGTTTTATGAGAGGTTCAATGCAAGTTAAATTTAGAATCCGAAGACTTGCAATTTTAACAAATAAGCTCAAGTTTGAACAAAGAAATTCAAAATCCAAAAAGAAAATGATTGAACATCACAGATAATGGTTACAAGAATTTGAAAAGATGAGTAGAATCGAAATCAAACATGAGTGCACAAAATAGAAAATCCGTCAGGAATAGAGTTAAATTGTACCCTAAGGAGAAATCTGAGAAAAGAACTTGGACAGGAACAATAAAAGAAAAGGTAGAAGAATAAGTCGAAGCAAATTCAAGCTGAATTACCAGGTTCACAAATATAGATAACCAAGGTTCATGACAATGCTTTTGAAGAATTAAAGATTGATTATTGTCCCAAATCTAGCTCAAGATCAAATGGTACAAGATGCTTGAAGAAGAATATAAGTAACGCCAAGGATAAAAGTTTAGAAAAGATCCATCTGCAAGCGATCTATTTCCTTTAGGCCATTTCAACGAAGAGAACAGTCTATTTTTCGTGATAACTGTATCCCGCAGAACTATCGTATTTGCTTGTCACATCTAGAAATTACTCATGGCATAAACAAGCTCATGTTTAATCAAAGGAATACAAAACAAAGGTAGATACTAAGAATTATGCGTTGCATCGAAACAAACTCAAAATCAGATCGAAGGGTAAGGATTTATGAGAAAGTATACAAATAATGATAAAGGTGGATAATCAAATCTGGTTTTGAAAAGATTTAAAACAAGGGATGGAGGAGATGAAGAATAAATGAATAAACAGCGAAAGAAAAGATGACACCAAGTCATATAGCACGAATAAAGAGTAAACGAATCCAACCCTTAGAACGCAATTCCTAACATTCCCAAACCTCGTGATTCGCATAACCTATTATTTCTATTTTGTCTATGATAATCCATTAGTGTTTCCATATACATGAATCATTAGTATTAAGTTGGCTGGACCTAATACCATGAGAGATGCAACGGTCGACTAACAGCATTAATCAATAGACAATCATGCATCTAAAACTCAAATATTTGTCACTAAGACAAGTCCTACTGCATGATAGACACTCAGAGTATGCAGTGAAGTATAGTCAGTCCTTTCCCAAGGCTCTAACAGGAACAAACTGCTCTGATACCATAATGTAACACCCTAACTTTTAGCACGTCATGATCGTGCTAAAAGTGAGGCATTACTAACCTGTTTTCCTTATTAACTATTTAATATTGAGCCTTTAGTTCGATATCGCGTTTTAGTTTTTAAGAAAATTACAGAAAATTGATTTTAGTAATTAAAATCACATAACAAAAGATCTTCAAATAATAATAATCACATAATTATTATTAATAATAGATGCTATACAATTAAATTCAATATAAAACTCAAATACAATACCTATCCCTCTAGATAAAATAAAAACCCGAAAGCAACAAGGGCGAGGGAACTCTATAAAAACAACAGGAATCACAAATAAATCTACTAATCGCCTACAGCTTCTTACTGAATCTCCGAACCTGTGTCACTGAAAGGGTGGAAAACAGTTCTCAGTGTGTGGCGTCCCCACTTTACATTTGGCACTAAGGCCCAGACAATGTCACATCTGCTTTCCTGTGGCAGACAATCTTTTTAAGTTAATATATTCTTTAAATCCTTGTTCTCTGCTCTCCTGTGACAGAGATTCCTTTAATTATCTCTCTTTCCTTTACTTTTCGTTCTTCTTCTTTTCTTTCTTATCAAACCGAACTCAAGACATAACATAAAGCAAAATCCCTTCTCAAAAGACTGAGTTTAAAATATTAATCTTTTCGTAATAAATCGAAATCAAACAATATTCTCAAATCAGATTTGCTTTTAAATAACACTTTAAATAAAGTCTTAGTTTATAAAAATTCGACAGCATTTCCTCTAAATTTCGGACTATGCCACCCTTCTAGGTCCCTACCAAATCATTTTCAATTTTCCATTCGTTACCAATAAATCACCCAACACTTTCTCAAACTCTTTCCAACAGTTTTAAATCCAAGTATTCCTTACTTTAGAAATATAAATCAAACCTTTTTAATATAAAATTATTTTTTTTATATGTGTAAATATATAAACCTATTATTTTCTCAACATAAAAATATTTCTCAAAATAAGCTTATAAGTCAAATTTTCAAATTAAAATCACCTTTTTGTATATCTTTATAGAAACTTGAACAAGACCTCCCTTAATATTCCAATTCACCACTCTTACGGGCTCCTTCATTCTCTCAACAATTCTCAAATCATTGCAACACTACTTACTATTATCAAACAAATCTCAATCATCAATCAAGCTAAGAAATTAACATGACTAGAAATTCTAGCAACATTTACAGCCTCAATCCAAAATCAATTAATATCTCAGTTTAACAAAAAACACCAATTAAACACCATTCACAACCACAATTCAACAAATTTATATCAATTAGTAATATTAGATTCTCGTAAATTATTTGTAATTATTCAATAAGCTTTATAGGCACTCTTAAATTAAAAAATTTAACTTTAAAAATAAAACCCCTACTTTCTATGAAATCAAAATCAACGATAGCTCTGGAGAAGCTTTCTGACCGAGTTGCTAAAGAAGAAAACGTCAGAAATCATATGTACCTCCTAGAACTTCAATTGGCCGAACTCAAGGGAAAGAGGAGTTACATCACCGTCAACTTCTACCGGACAAAAATAACGCCAATGTGTAGAGGAGGAAGATACGAACATTTCTATCGAACTAAATTTTTAATTGGAGTTACGAATCTCAAAAAATCAAAACCAGAAATTTTACGGTGCCATAGTTTCTCTCATTCTCTCTCACGATTTTCTTTCTCTCTCGATGCTTTCTTTTCTTTCTTAACGCTAAAAGGGAGAAATGAGATGCTGAAGATGATGATTAATGAAGATTAGGAAGCTTAGGTGTCGTTAGTTTATATATATATATATATATATATATATATATATATATATATATATATATATATATATATAAAAAATAAATATGTGTCATGGAAGGAATATCATTGGTTTTATAATATACATGTATGCATGCATAAGCCATGTGTTGGCTTTTCTTAACTTTATTTTTTTAATGGCTTCGGTCATTAATAATAATAATAACAATAACAATAACAACAACAACAATAATAATAATAATAATAATAATAATAATAATTTATCTTTATTTTTTTTAAAAAATATTTCATGTTAATAAAAATTATTTAAAAATTTTAATAGATTTTAAACTCAAAGTATTATAAAATTTAATTTAATTACTTTTAAAAAAATAATTTTCTTTAAATAAAATAATAAATTATAAATAACTATTTATTTAGTTTTTCAAAAATTCGGAGTGTTATAATATGAATATTAAAATGGTCCAAAATCCACAATAAATTAAACCCCACAATCCCATGCTAACGTCTCTAAACATAGCAAAGTTCAACAAAGACTTTATTTTTTATAGAAGTTTTCATAGGCATCGATTAACAAATTGTCATTGTGAATAAATGACATAGGTATGATGTCAGGAGTTACAGATGATGCTCGACTAGATAAACACCTTCCAGTTACTGTACGGATGATGCGCTCTACTTTTGTACAAAAAAAAACTATATATATGCATGCCTATGTTAGACTTAAAACATATTTTTCAGACCTCATACATTCTTTAAGTTATTTTTAATATAACTTTGAAACACAACATTAAGAATGGCTAATTTCTTCTGTTTCATAATTTGCCGCTGATGAGCGGATAATTTGTACGCTTTTTGGCATTGTTTTTAGTATGTTTTTAGTATCTTTTAGTTAGTTTTTAGTATATTTTTAGTAGTTTTTAGTTAAAATTCACTTTTCTGGACTTTACTATGAGTTTGTGTGTTTTTCTGTGATTTCAGGTATTTTCTGACTGAAATTGAAGGTTCTGAGCAAAAATCTGATTCAGAGACTGAAAAGGACTGCAGATGCTGTTGGATTCTGACCTCCCTGCACTCGAAGTGGATTTTCTGGAGCTACAGAAGCCCAATTGGCGCGCTCTCAACGGCATTCGAAAGTAGACATCCTGGGTTTTCCAGCAATATATGATAGTCCATACTTTTCCCAAGATTTGATGGCCCAAACCGGCGTTCAAAGTCACCCTCAGAAATTCCAGCGTTTAACGCTGGAACTGGCATAAAACTTGGAGTTAAACGCCCAAACTAGCATAAAAGCTGGTGTTTAACTCCAGAAAAGGTCTCTACACGAAAATGCTTCATTGCTCAGCCCAAGCACACACCAAGTGGGCCCGGAAGTGGATTTTTCTGTCATTTACTCATTTCTGTAAACCTTAGGATACTAGTTTACTATTAATAGGACCTTTTGACATTGTATCAGTACCTCATGACACTTTACACGTTTCTTTGTGTACTTTCCACGGCATGAGTCTCTAAACCCCATGGTTGGGGGAGGAGCTCTGCTGTGTCTGATGGATTAATGCAATTACTACTGTTCTTATTCAATCATACTTGTTTCCATTCTAAGATATCACTTGTTCTTAACTCGGATGAATGTGATGATCCGTGACACTCATCATATTCTCAACTATGAACGTGTGCCTGACAACCACCTCCGTTCTACCTTAGATTGAGTAGATATCTCTTGGATTCCTTAACCAGAATCTTCGTGGTATAAGCTAGAACTGATGGCGGCATTCAAGAGAATCCGGAAGGTCTAAACCTTGTCTGTGGTATTCTGAGTAGGATTCAATGACTGAATGACTGTGACGTGCTTCAAACTCCTAGCAGGCGGGGCGTTAGTGACAGACGCAAAAGAATCAATGGATTCTATTCCGGCCTGACTGAGAACCGACAGATGATTAGCCATGCTGTGACAGAGCATAGGAACATTTTCACTGAGAGGATGGGAGGTAGCCACTGACAACGGTGAAACCCTACATACAGCTTGCCATGGAAGGAGCCTTGCGTATTTGATGAAGAAGACAGTAGGAAAGCAGAGATTCAGGAGATGGAGCATCTCCAAAGCCTCAACCTATTCTCCATTACTGCTGAACAAGTACTAATTTCATGTTCTTTTGCTTTTTTACAATCAATCCTGATAATTTCTGATATCCTGACTAAGATTTACAAGATAACCATAGCTTGCTTCAAGCCGACAATCTCCGTGGGATCGACCCTTGCTCACGCAAGGTATTACTTGGACGACCCAGTGCACTTGCTGGTTAGTTGTGCGGGATTGCAAAAGTGTTATTGCAATTTCGTGCACCAAGTTTTTGGCGCTGTTGCCGGGGATTGTTCGAGTTTGGACAACTGACAGCTTATCTTGTTGCTTAGATTAGGACTGTTTTATTTTTGTTGGTTTAGAGTCTTTTAGTTGAGTCTAGTTTCATATTTTAAGTTTGGTGTCAATTGCATGCCTTTGTTTTTCTTTTAATTTTCGATTTTGCATGTTCTTAGTCCCTTTTTGATTTATAAAAATTCTAAGTTTGGTGTCCTCTTTGTGTTTTTCCCTTAAAGATTTTCGAAAATTAGTGTTTGATTTTCTAAAAATTTTAAGTTTGGTGTCTTTTTGTGTTTTTCTCTTTCCTCTTTTCAAAAATCAAATCTTTTTCATAAAAATTTTTTTTTCAATCATATCTTTCTAATTGCTATTTTCAAAATCTTTTTAATTAACTAATTGATTCAGTTCTCAATTTGCTTTGATCTTATTTTCTTTTTGATTTTCGAATTTTTATTTTAATTTTCTTTTGTTTTATTTTAATTTTTTTTCGTTAATTCAAAAAAAAAAAACAAAATTTATCTATTTGCAATCATTATCATTTCCCTTTTGTCCATTATGGACCTAAGAGGGATTGATCAGTCCAAAAGGACTCTGGGGTCATATGCTAACCCCATTACAGCTGCATATGGGAGTAGCATCTGTACACCTCCCATCAAAGCAAGAAGCTTTGAGCTAAATCCTCAACTCATTATCATAGTGCAGCAAAATTGTCAGTATTCCGGTCTTCCACAGGAAGAACCTACTGAGTTTCTGGCACAGTTCTTACAAATTGCTGACACAGTACATGATAAAGAGGTAGATCAGGATGTCTACAGACTATTACTGTTTCCATTTGCTGTAAAGGATCAAGCTAAAAGGTGGTTGAATAACCAACCTACAGCAAGCATAAAGACATGGAAACAGTTGTCAGACAAATTCCTGAATCATTTTTACCCTCCAAAGAGGATGACACAGCTAAGGCTGGACATCCAAGGCTTTAAACAAGAGGATAATGAATCCCTTTATAATGCCTGGGAGAGGTATAGAGGTATGCTTAGAAAATGCCCCTCTGAAATGTTTTCAGAGTGGGTACAGTTAGACATCTTCTACTATGGGCTCACAGAAAAAGCTCAGATGTCTTTAGACCACTCAGCTGGTGGATCTATACACATGAGGAAGACAATTGAAGAAGCTCAAGAGCTTATAGACACTATTGCTAGAAACCAATATTTGTACTCTAGCAATGAGTTCTCTCCAAAAGAGGAAGTCATGACAGTAGTGACTGACCCTAATCCTCAAGAACAGATGAATGAGCTTAATCAACAATTGCTCCTGATGACAGAACAGTTAGCAGAATTTAAAGAAATACTCCATGATACTAAGGTTGCTAACAAGAACATAGAACTGCAGTTGAATCAAGCAAAACAGCAAATATCTAAACAGATAACAGAGGAATGTCAAGCAGTTCAACTGAGGAGTGGGAAGACACTGAACACCACTGCTCAAAAGAGCAAAAAGCCAAACAAGGAACAATTGACAGAGGATAACCAAACCAATGTTCAAAATCCCTCTGAGGACAGTAAGAGCCCAGAGAGGAATGTTATTGGCGTTCAAACGCCAGAAAGGGAAGGAAAGCTGGCGTTAAACGCCCATTCCTTGCCCAGTTCTGGCGTTCAAACGCCAGAAAAGGGGGAAAA
This sequence comes from Arachis stenosperma, assembly GCF_014773155.1. Lineage (NCBI taxonomy): Eukaryota > Viridiplantae > Streptophyta > Magnoliopsida > Fabales > Fabaceae > Arachis > Arachis stenosperma. Next base: position 24,514,768 of record NC_080382.1, on the reverse strand, counting down.
GTTGGCGTTAAACGCCCATTTTCCACCCAATCCTGGCGTTCAGACGCCAAGGGAGAATCAGACACCTGAGAGTGCTGACAATAATCCCTCTAACAAGGCTTCTTCAACCACTTCTGTAAGGAATAAACCTGCAGCATCAAGGGTTGAAGAATATCAAGCCAAGATGCCTTATCCTCAGAAACTCCGCAAGGCGGAACAGGATAAGCAATTTGCCCGCTTTGCAGACTATCTAAGGACTCTTGAAATAAAGATTCTGTTTGCAGAGGCACTTGAGCAAATACCTTCTTATGCTAAGTTCATGAAAGAGATCTTAAGTCATAAGAAGGATTGGAGAGAAACTGAAAAAGTGTTTCTCACTGAAGAATGCAGTGCAGTCATTCTGAAAAGTTTACCAAAAAAGCTTCAAGATCCTGGAAGCTTTATGATACCATGCACATTAGAGGGCGCTTGCACCAAGACAGCCCTATGTGATCTTGGAGCAAGCATCAATCTAATACCTGCATCCACTATCAGAAAGCTTGGGCTGACTGGAGAAGTCAAACCAACCAGGATATGCCTCCAACTTGCTGATGGCTCCATTAAACACCCATCAGGCATAATAGAGGACATGATTGTTAAGGTTGGGCCATTTGCCTTTCCAACTGACTTTGTGGTGCTGGAAATGGAGGAGCACAAGAGTGCAACTCTCATTCTAGGAAGACCTTTCCTAGCAACTGGACGAACTCTCATTGATGTACAAAGAGGGGAAGTAACCCTGAGAGTCAATGAGGATGAGTTCAAGTTGAATGCTGTAAAAGCTATGCAGCATCCAGACACACCAAATGACTGCATGGGCGCTGACATTATTGACTCTCTGGTAGAAGAGATCAATATGGCTGAAAGCCTAGAATCAGAGCTTGAGGACATCTTCAAAGATGCTCAACCTGATCAAGAAGAACTAGAGGAAGCAAAGGAATTTTCGAAAATTCCTCAGGAGGAGAATAAACCTCCCAAACCTGAACTCAAACCTCTACCACCATCCCTGAAGTACGCATTTCTGGGAGAGGGTGACACTTTTCCAGTGATTATAAGCTCTGCTTTGAATCCACAGGAAGAGGAAGCACTGATTCAAGTGCTAAGGACACACAAGACAGCTCTTGGGTGGTCCATAAGTGATCTTAAGGGCATTAGCCCAGCTAGATGCATGCACAAGATCCTGTTGGAGGATAATGCCAAACCAGTGGTTCAACCACAGAGGAGGCTAAATCCAGCCATGAAGGAGGTGGTGCAGAAAGAGGTCACTAAATTACTAAAGGCTGGGATTATTTATCCTATTTCTGATAGCCCCTGGGTGAGTCCTGTCCAAGTTGTCCCCAAAAAGGGAGGCATGACAGTGGTTCATAATGAAAAAAATGAACTGGTTCCTACAAGAACAGTCACAGGGTGGCGCATGTGTATTGACTACAGAAGGCTCAATACAGCCACCAGAAAGGATCATTTTCCTTTACCATTCATAGACCAAATGCTAGAAAGACTAGCTGGTCATGATTATTACTGCTTTTTGGATGGCTATTCAGGCTACAACCAAATTGCAGTAGATCCTCAGGACCAAGAGAAAACAGCATTTACTTGCCCTTCTGGCGTGTTTGCCTACAGAAGGATGCCTTTTGGTCTGTGCAATGCACCTGCAACCTTTCAGAGGTGCATGCTCTCTATCTTCTCAGATATGGTAGAGAAATTTCTGGAAGTCTTCATGGATGACTTCTCAGTATATGGAGACTCATTCAGCTCCTGTCTTAACCACCTAGCACTTGTCCTGAAAAGATGCCAAGAGACTAACCTGGTTTTAAATTGGGAGAAATGTCACTTTATGGTGACTGAGGAAATTGTCCTTGGGCACAAAATTTCAAGCAGGGGAATAGAGGTGGATAAGGCAAAGGTAGAAGTAATTGAAAAATTACCACCACCTGCCAATGTTAAGGCAATCAGAAGCTTTCTGGGGCATGCAGGATTCTATAGAAGGTTTATAAAGGATTTTTCGAAAATTGCAAAACCTTTGAGTAACCTGCTAGCTGCTGACACACCATTTGTGTTTGACACACAGTGCCAGCAGGCGTTTGAGACCCTGAAAGCTAAGCTGGTCACAGCACCAGTCATCTCTGCACCAGATTGGACATTGCCATTTGAATTAATGTGTGATGCCAGTGACCATGCCATTGGTGCAGTGTTGGGACAGAGGCATAACAAACTTCTGCATGTCATTTATTATGCTAGCCGTGTTCTAAATGATGCACAGAAGAATTACACAACCACAGAAAAAGAATTACTTGCAGTGGTTTATGCCATTGACAAGTTTAGATCTTATCTAGTAGGGTCCAAGGTGGTTGTGTACACTGACCATGCTGCTCTTAAATACTTACTCACAAAGCAGGATTCAAAACCCAGGCTTATCAGATGGGTGTTGCTTCTGCAAGAGTTTGATATAGAAATAAGAGACAGAAAAGGGACAGAAAACCAGGTAGCTGATCATCTGTCCCGAATAGAACCAGTAGCTGGGGCGTCCCTCCCTTCTACTGAGATCTTTGAGACTTTCCCAGATGAGCAACTCTTTGCCATTCAGGAAGCTCCATGGTTTGCAGATATTGCAAATTATAAAGCTGTGAGGTTCATACCCAAAGAGTACAGCAGTGTGCAAAGAAAGAAATTAATTTCAGATGCCAAGTACTACCTCTGGGATGAACCATATCTCTTTAAGAGATGTGCTGACGGAGTGATCCGCAGATGTGTACCCAGAGAAGAAGCACAAAGGATCCTATGGCATTGCCATGGATCACAGTGTGGAGGACATTTTGGAAGTGAGCGAACAGCCACTAAAGTCCTCCAGTGTGGCTTCTACTGGCCTACTCTCTATAAAGATTCCCGAGAGTTTGTGCGTAACTGTGACAGTTGCCAAAGAGCTGGTAACCTGCATCACGGATATGCCATGCCTCAACAAGGGATATTAGAGATAGAATTGTTTGATGTATGGGGAATTGACTTCATGGGGCCATTCCCACCATCATACTCAAACACTTACATTCTGGTGGCGGTGGACTATGTATCTAAGTGGGTAGAAGCAATTGCTACACCCACTAATGATACCAAGACCGTGCTAAAATTCCTCCAAAAACACATTTTCAGCAGATTTGGTGTTCCCAGAGTACTAATCAGTGATGGGGGCTCTCATTTCTGCAACAGACAGCTATACTCTGCTATGGTTAGATATGGAATTAGCCATAAAGTGGCGACTCCGTATCATCCACAGACAAATGGGCAAGCTGAAGTCTCTAACAGAGAGCTAAAAAGAATCCTAGAACGGACTGTGATGGCCCGAAGAAAGGATTGGGCAAAGAGCTTGGATGATGCTCTGTGGGCATACAGAACAGCATTCAAGACTCCTATAGGAACCTCTCCATACCAACTGGTGTATGGGAAGGCCTGTCATCTGCCCGTGGAACTGGAACATAAAGCCTACTGGGCAACCAGATTCCTAAACATGGATGCTCAGTTAGCTGGTGAAAAAGATTGCTCCAGTTAAATGAGCTAGAGGAGTTCAGACTCAATGCCTTTGAAAATGCAAAAATTTATAAGGAAAAGGCAAAGAAGTGGCATGACAAGAAATTGTCAACCAGAGTCTTTGAGCCAGGACAAAAAGTTCTGCTCTTCAACTCCAGGCTCAAATTGTTCCCAGGAAAACTCAAATCCCGGTGGAGGGGTCCGTATGTGATCACAGGAGTGTCACCATATGGATATGTTGAGCTTCAGGATATTGATTCTGACAAAAAGTTCATTGTTAATGGACAGAGAATCAAGCATTATCTTGAAAGCAATTTTGAGCAGGAATGCTCAAAACTGAGACTTGAGTGAGTCTTAGCAAAGGTCCAGCTAAAGACAGTAAAGAAGCGCTTGCTGGGAGGCAACCCAGTCATTAGGAGGTTGTATGAATTGTTTTTACAGAGGCAAGTATCAAAAATGAAGGAATTCACAGAGTTACAGAAGGATTCAGCTCAAAAAGCAGAGAAAAAGAGCTTACTGGCGAAAAAACGCCAGTAAGGGGCATTTTGGGCATTAAACGCCAGAATGGGTACCATTCTGGGCGTTTAATGCCAGGAATGGTGCCATTTTGGGCGTTAAACGCCAGAATGGGCACCATTCTGGGCGTTTAACGCCAGGTGTACAGCATCCTGGGCGTTTAGAAAAACGCCCAGTGATAAAGGCTTTCTGGCGTTTAACGCCAGCCAGGGCACCTGGCTGGGCGTTAAACGCCCAAAAGGGGCATCAAATGGGCGTTAAACGCCAGAATGGGTGCCATTCTGGGCGTTTAACGCCAGAAAGGTGGAGGGACCACAATTTCGTTTTCAACTCAAATTTTTTCAAACTTTCCTTTTCTTACCCATACTCTTCTACATAAATGCACTTCAACCTTTCATCATTCACTTTCAAATCTTCACAAATCAAAACCATTCTTCAAATCTATCTCAAATTAATTCCAAATCTCATTCAAAAAACTCACCCTTTTCTCAAATTCTCTCCATATCTTCTCAAATCTCTTCTTATTTTTTTTTCGAAATCTCCCTCCTTCCCCCTTATAAGAACATGTTCGGCCCCTCATTGCCCACACCATTCGAATTTGCTCCTCTCTCTCTCTTCTTTCCTTTCTTTTGCTTGGGGACAAACAAACCTCTAAGTTTGGTGTGCTTTTCCGTGATCACTAAGCCAAGATTCATCAATATCATGGCTCCTAAGGGAAAACAAACCAATTTAAGAGGCAAGAAAGAGAATAATCCAAAGAATCTTTGGAATCAAGAGAAGTTCTTAACCAAAGAACATGAAGACCATTATCACAAAATAATGGGTCTGAGGTCAGTGATCCCGGAAGTAAAATTTGATCTGAAAGAAGATGAATATCCAGGGATCCAAGAGCAAATTCGAAACAGAGGATGGGAAGTTCTAACCAATCCTGAGACAAAGGTTGGAAGGAACATGGTTCAGGAATTCTACTCAAATCTGTGGCTAACAGATAAGCAGAGAATGACTGGAACCGCTTACCATACCTACAGAACCATGGTCAGAGGGAAAGTTATGTACTTCCATCTGGACAAAATAAGAGAAATCTTCAAGTTGCCTCAACTGCAAGATGATCCTGACTCCTTTAATAGGAGAATGGTGAGAGCAGACAAAGGGTTGGATCAAGTTCTAGAGGACATATGCCTCCCTGGAACTAAGTGGATAACCAATTCTAAGGGTGTCCCAAACCAACTCAAGAGGGGAGACCTCAAATCAATTGCAAGAGGTTGGCTAGACTTTATTGGGCGTTCCATACTGCCCACTAGCAACCGTTCTGAGGTAACTATCAAGAGAGCAGTGATGATTCATTGCATTATGCTTGGAAAAGAAGTGGAGGTTCATCATGTGATTGCCTGTGAGATCTACACAATTGCAAATAAGAATTCCACTGTAACAAAATTGGCTTACACAAGCTTGATCTCCTTGCTCTGTAAAGAGGCTGGGGTAAAGATGGAAGCAGATGAATTCATACCCATTGAACATCCAATCACCAAGAAGTCAATGGAAGGAGCAAGAGAAGCAGGGGCGTGAACTCCAAGAGATGAAACGCCAAAAGCTCTCCTCTCAAGCTGAGGGAGCATCCACTTCTCAAAATCAAGGTTGTTGAGTCCTAACTCTGTGAAAACCTCTATCATTAGGAGCCTAGTTTAAATTTTTGAGTCTTGTTCTTAATTCATAATTAATAAAATTTAAAATTCATGTGTTAAAGCTATGAATGTCCTATGAATCCATCACCTCTCTTAAATGAAAAATGCTTTAATCACAAAAGAACAAGAAGTACAGGATTTCGAAATTTATCCTTGAAACTAGTTGAATTAGTTTGATGTGGTGACAATACTTTTTGTTTTCTGAATGAATGCTTGAACAGTGCATATGTCTTTTGAATTTGTTGTTTTGAGAATGTTAAAACTGTTGGCTCTTGAAAGAATGAGGAGAAAGAGAACTGTTATTGAGGATCTGAAAAATCATCAAATTGATTCTTGAAGCAAAAAAAAAAAAAAATCGAAAAAAAAAGAGAAAAAGAAAGAAAAAGAAATAAATAAAGTTGTGAACCAAGGCAAAAAGAGTGTGCTTAAGAACCTTGGACACCTCTAATTGGGGACTCTAGCAAAGCTGAGTCACAATCTAAAAAGGTTCACCCAATTATGTGTCTGTGGCATGTATGTGTCCGGTGGTAATACTGAAAGACAGAGTGCTTTGGGCCACAGCCAAGACTCATACACTAGCTATGTTCAAGAATCATCATACTTAACTAGGAGAATCAATAACACTATCTGAGTTCTGAGTTCTCATAGATGCCAATCATTCTGAACTTCAAAGGATAGAGCGAGATGCCAAAACTGTTCGGAGGCAAAAAGCTACTAGTCCCGCTCATCTAATTGGAACTATGTTTCTTTGATATTTTGGAGTCTATAGTATATTCTCTTCTTTTTATTCTATTTTGATTTTCAGTTGCTTGGGGACAAGCAACATTTAAGTTTGGTGTTGTGATGAGCGGATAATTTGTACGCTTTTTGGCATTGTTTTTAGTATGTTTTTAGTATCTTTTAGTTAGTTTTTAGTATATTTTTAGTAGTTTTTAGTTAAAATTCACTTTTCTGGACTTTACTATGAGTTTGTGTGTTTTTCTGTGATTTCATGTATTTTCTGACTGAAATTGAAGGTTCTGAGCAAAAATCTGATTCAGAGACTGAAAAGGACTGCAGATGCTGTTGGATTCTGACCTCTCTGCACTCGAAGTGGATTTTCTGGAGCTACAGAAGCCCAATTGGCGCGCTCTTAACGGCATTGGAAAGTAGACATCCTGGGCTTTCCAGCAATATATGATAGTCTATACTTTGCCCAAGATTTGATGGCCCAAACCGGCGTTCAAAGTCACCCTCAGAAATTCCAGCGTTTAACGTTGGAACTGGCATAAAACTTGGAGTTAAACGCCCAAACTGGCATAAAAGCTGGCGTTTAACTCCAGAAAAGGTCTCTACACGAAAATGCTTCATTGCTCAGCCCAAGCACACACCAAGTGGGCCCGGAAGTGGATTTTTCTGTCATTTACTCATTTCTGTAAACCTTAGGATACTAGTTTACTATTAATAGGACCTTTTGACATTGTATCAGTACCTCATGACACTTTACACGTTTCTTTGTGTACTTTCCACGGCATGAGTCTCTAAACCCCATGGTTGGGGGTGAGGAGCTCTGCTGTGTCTTGATGGATTAATGCAATTACTACTGTTTCTTATTCAATCATACTTGTTTCCATTCTAAGATATCACTTGTTCTTAACTCGGATGAATGTGATGATCCGTGACACTCATCATATTCTCAACTATGAACGTGTGCCTGACAACCACCTCCGTTCTACCTTAGATTGAGTAGATATCTCTTGGATTCCTTAACCAGAATCTTCGTGGTATAAGCTAGAACTGATGGCGGCATTCAAGAGAATCCGGAAGGTCTAAACCTTGTCTGTGGTATTCTGAGTAGGATTCAATGACTGAATGACTGTGACGTGCTTCAAACTCCTAGCAGGCGGGGCGTTAGTGACAGACGCAAAAGAATCAATGGATTCTATTCCGGCCTGACTGAGAACCGACAGATGATTAGCCATGCTGTGACAGAGCATAGGAACATTTTCATTGAGAGGATGGGAGGTAGCCACTGACAACGGTGAAACCCTACATACAGCTTGCCATGGAAGGAGCCTTGCGTATTTGATGAAGAAGACAGTAGGAAAGTAGAGATTCAGAAGATGGAGCATCTCCAAAGCCTCAACCTATTCTCCATTACTGCTGAACAAGTACTAATTTCATGTTCTTTTGCTTTTTTACAATCAATCCTGATAATTTCTGATATCCTGACTAAGATTTACAAGATAACCATAGCTTGCTTCAAGCCGACAATCTCCGTGGGATTGACCTTTGCTCACGCAAGGTATTACTTGGACGACCCAGTGCACTTGCTGGTTAGTTGTGCGCGATTGCAAAAGTGTTATTGCAATTTCATGCACCAGCCGCATTATCCTTCTTATTACTTGCGTTGATGCAAATAAGTAATACAATTAGATACTTTTCAAGTCTAGAATCAACTACGTATAAAGATATCTCATATTCATATGAATATTAGAGGTTTTGCTGTACAAGAATTATTTGGTCAAAGTGTTTAATTCATCGCAATTGAACCTAACTGACAATTGGAGTTGTAATTTTCTTCATCATCGAATTAATTTAAGTATGTTTTACTTAATTAAAATATAATTTATATCATCAAAGATGCATTTTTTAAACAATGTCCAAAACGGTAGTGCAAACATTAACAACTAAATTTTACTTCTGACCTCAATTGAGTCGTTCTATTTCTTTATCCTTTATATGCAAGGAAAATAAGGTCTATTTGTTACAAGTAAAAATAGTTTTTGCTTTTTTCCCCTCAATAAGTACTATCGAATTTCTGAGAGAAGTCATTTTGTCCCTCTAAAATTGTAAATTTTAAGGTATAAACCTTTACTCGTAAACTCTAAATTCAGAGACATTACACTCTAAGTAATCTGAAGGATGAGCATCTTGTAAAAGTGAAAATTAGAAATCACATCCATTGATTGACCAATGCTTACTAATATTCAATCAAGTAAACACAGGAAATATCATAAACAACTCATGGTTACCATGCTTACTACTTTCACACTCCATGAATTATAGTAGAATGTTACATAATTTCTCATTTAGTATCTCATTACCATTATTCATAAGTTGAATGTAGAACATCAAAACATAATGTATAAAACAATAGATAAAGAAATAAAACAACTCACCAGAAACCACAATTTCACTTACATGTTTAATCAGTATCTTTTATGAAAAAAGTATCAAAATTTTGTCTACAACTAAAAAAATCCTCCATTTATCACATAGTGTTTCTTCATCCCAGACCTAATTTCGTCAAACTTTTTTACTAGAAGTCTGAAACTGGTTATTTGTTGTCCTTGCTTCCCGAGAAACCACGACACACACAAATCACAACACTTCTCAGTATGAGTAGTTTATGTACCATAAGATTAAAAATTTTATATAGTAATATGTGCAATTTTGTTCCACTAAATTTTGGAAACACCCTCTATGATAACGAAGACAAGTAGATAACTATAATTAAATAACAGGGACATCATATATATTGTTGTTAACTAATTTTTAGTATCGACTTATAACTTGCATTTTCATAGTTATTGATCATCTTGTATCTAACAAAGAGAACATGGTAATTGATGAAGGTAGCTAGTGTCCACTAATGCATGAATAAATACATAAGTAAATAATTCACATCACTTACAGAAAGAAAAAGCATTCCACAATAAGTGACAATTTTAGCTTACCAAATATGCAGTAGCAGGAAGTTAAATTAAAAGGCCCTGAATCTTAAACATGAATATACAATTATGCCATCTAAAACATCTCTTCAATAGCAATATTTTTGTTTGATGCTTAATACTCTATTCAAATCACAATTTAAACACTACAACCATTGTATATACTTTATTCTGTTAAAGGTGGCTATTAATATCAAAACATGATAACAAAATACTAACCTCGTCATCTAGTCCTTTATCATTTGCAGTACAATTTGGTTGGTTGTGGCCGAGCCCCAGGCACTTTCTACATCTCCTACCCATCTTTACGTTTGTGCTACCTCTATGAGCACCCTTCGACTTTCCAATAGTCGGATCCAAAATATCACAGTATTCCTTGTCTACTATCCCTCTTCGGCCACTTTTGTCTCCGGGACACATTATCTCAATCTCCTTCAACAGTTTTGCCACTTCAGCAAGAGAATTTTTGTACGTGTTTCCATCTTGGGCAGCCAAAAAGAACATCGACATACAATGACCCATAACGAACCTGAAACACCTTTTTTGGAGCAATCATTGAAGCCGCACCAACTGAAAAGGAAGACTTTGCATCTTTACACACCTCTGAAGCACTAGCCGGGTTAGCAAATCCTCTTTCTCAAGCCCTTTCATCACACAAAATATATGACTACAAGAAATTCCTAGAATGTTCCACAACTTACACGAACACTCATACTTTTCAAAATTACTATCGTACAGTACCGAATGCACTTGATGGGACCTTCAAAACATTCTCAGTGTAAACTTTTCAATGCTGCCATACCTCTCGTTGTAAAGCACGATCAATGCAGCCACTGCCTTGGTTTGTTTTTTATCCTCAAAGAACATCTCCTCGTGTACACCTTGTTTACAACCTTCTCGATGATTTTCAAGCTTGTAGCCATCACTAGCTCGAGAAGATAATTTTCAGATCTAATAAACTTCTTAAGGGAAGAATTGATTCCCTCGCATCTCGATGTTATTCTCATGCCCGCGTAAAACTTATCACACAGATAAGCATTTGCCCACTACTCCCTCTTCTTGTATGCTTTTTCAATCCAATCATTATTCTCTAAATTGAAGCACTCAACCATGTCCACCCAATTGTTATCAAACTCTTCAACCCCAAAGACTTCATACTCCACAGTCTTGAATGCACCACAAAAATCAGCATCCTTGATGTTAGCCACAGCATTCTAGGAAAGATGCTAACTGCATAGCCGGTGTGTTGCATTAGGAAACCCACTCCGAGTGGCCTCCTTCATCGATTCATCTCCATCTGTAATCATAACCTTTGGCTCCTTTTGCTTCATTACATTCCAAAAACTCCTTAGCAACCATTTATAAGAAGGAATCTTCTCATTCTCAAGTAACCCAAACCCAAATATAATGATCTTGTATGTGGTTGTTAGTACCCAAAAATATCAACAGAGACCTATTATATAAATTATTCCTATAGTTTGAATCAAAGACCAACACATCACCAAAATAATTGTAGTCACGTTGCATCTGACCATCACACCAAAATAGATTACCCAAGTGATTTTCAGCACAGTACGAGTATTATACCACAACTAGCAGATCAAGTTCTGTCTTTCTTTTAAGATAGCTAATTGCTACTGTAGCATCACCCTCAACGATGCAGGAATGTTGGACATCATTTATATAGTTATATAGATCCTTCTTTATAAAATACAAATGATGATAACCACCTGCGAGATAGGAAAAGAGTCTCATGATTTGGGTTGTCTAGATACCTGCTGCATACAAACCATAAATATCGGTTTTGTTGTCATCTGACATGTTATGATGTGGTGCCATTACATTTGTTTAGTATGGTAGGGCGAACTCATGGTTATGATCCACAAAGAAAGACTTCATCTTTCACTTTTCGCACCATTTGTCTAGATGAACAACAAACCTCGTGTTACAATTGGTTCGTGTAATTGCTTTGTATGGCCGCTATCTATCAATCCTCTCATAAAATTTTTTATGTGCAATCCTTGTCTATTGCAGAAGAAAAATTTTCTCACAACATTATCTTTATCATCTTTTTCCGAAACTCCCTTTCGAACTGCAAACCCAGTAACCCGTGCATATTTCATATACCTTGCATATGCTTCCTCAACAGAATTGAACTCTACCAAAGCCAATTCTTCCGCAGTTACCCTTGTCTCACAGCAATTAAACATATTTGGCTCTTTATCTGACTACATCGTAGTCAGACTAGATCCTTCTACTTTTTCATTAGGAATGGCAAAGCGGGCCGGCCCGCCCCAACCCGCCCCGCCCCGCCTAGTCCCGCCTCATAAATGGAGCGGGCCGGTCCGCCCTGCCAACTAAAATGGGTTCAAAATGCTAGTCCACCCCGCTTTATGGCCGATTGGCGGGTTGGCAGGCTAGCCCACTTGACTCTTTTTTTTTTTTGAAAAATAAAATTCATTAAAATTAACCAAAAAATAATAATTAAAAAATAAAATACAAATAAAAAATAGTCAAATTATAATATAATTTTTTTACTATTTTTTTTTTATTTTTAACTTCAATAAAATTGTTCAAAATAATATTTGTCAATAAAATCATCTTTATTTTAAAAAATAAGTCACATAATTTGAGCATATATACAAAATTGTAAAATAAAATAAATAAAGTTAATAGCCAAGGTAGAGAAAATTGAGATTTTACGTGAAATCAAAAAAGTAAATAAAAAACGTAAAACATAAAATCTTAACAAGATTTAAATCGTAAAATCGTCAGATTTAGTATAAATTTTGTAAAATCGATAAACTCATTTAAAATCATAATATCGGAAGATTTTAAGAGTTAAATCGAGATTCTATCTACTATGTTAATAACTAAAAGAAGAATAAAAACAAAAAATGAAAAAAAGTGTTTAAAAATTCTATAATTATTAATTTTATAATAGTAACCACTCTTTTATTTAATAAAAAAAGAACAATAAAAAGCTTCGGCCCAGCGGACCGGCCCGCCCCGCCCCGCCAATTTGGCGGTGCAGGTTTGGCGGGTTTTTTTAATTTGGTGGACTCCAAATCCTAGGCCAACCTGCCTTTTTTAGCGGGTTTAGCAGATCGGCCCGGCGGGCTCGACCCATTTTGCCACCCCTATTTCCCATCATTCACTGCCTTACCAGTTTTTTCAATATCTAATGATGTCATATTCACTTCCTTTGTTTGTCACGACTCAGCCCCTAATGTCTCATCTTCGTTAGCCTCTGACCCCATGCTCCATCTGTTAGTCCACTACGCATAAAACTCTAAGCTACCCATAACAATCATGAACAAATATTACTACAATCTTACTATCTAGTTTCTAACTACTGACATACCATCCTCAACTTCTCACAATCTTCCGAAACAAAACGCAGGGATGATATAAATAAAAAACACAAAATCGATAAAACCCTCTTACCTTCATAACTTGCTCTGTGTTCGCCAGTAAATGCTAGCCCACCTCGGACATCTATCTTCTTTGATGACAAGTATCTACTGACAGTTAGCATTTCGACAGCTTCATACAATCTCCACAGTAATTTTCCATCGATTTTTCACTATTCTACTTCCTCTCCGTTACAAACAATACGATGTGAATGCTCAATGCCTGTTGCAATGTGCCATCCTCCCAAACCCAAAAAATCCTAACTCAGTTATATCTCATCAACCATCGATTTTGTGCTAACATTTTTTTTCTTATTTTCTAGCAAACAAAATTTTACTTCATTCTAATCACCATCTAAAATTTTTACCCTCAATATTAGTTTTTTTTATTGTGTTTAAGACCAACTAACTAAAAGTAAAAAATCCTTTAGGGAATGCACGTGTCAACAAATAATTGGATGGCTCCTTGTAGCCATTATAACCACGACAAAACTATGGCCACCATAGATTGCACCTATAAAAACCCTCATATTATTTTATTTTCAGTAAAAAACCCCACTCCGCCTCTTGACCATTGCTCTAACCGACAACCCGCCCCTTATTGATTGGAAAATAAAAATGCGGCTCCTAACCACTAACTCAGTTAGTCCTTATACCCCCTCTATTAAAGTTTTTTGTCTAGAACTAACAGATATTGCCTACGTGTAATGTTAATCCATTACCTATCAAGTGACCATTCAAAGGGACAAAGACCCTTCTATCGAGTCAACAATATGTTGCCGTTTTAGAGATGACAAAAATGGTTCATAGCCCTTGAAACCTTTCATATTACCATTACTCTCCTCTTTTCTCACTCACAATTACAGAAAAATTCTAAGCTTTCCACACTTTGCGCTAGAAATCCGACAACGAGGGAGATAATAACAAAGGTAATGATGGCAACACGATAGGGAAGTGATGGTGCAGTGACATCGTGGTGGCAACTTGGTAGTCCAATGTATGCTTTAATATTTCTTTTTTGTTTGAATTTCATTTGTTTATGTTGAGTGATTTTTTTTACTTGTATTTATTTATGAGAGGGGGTAGTGGTCCTTTGTCGTAGTCCTAGATTATGGCCCTCCATTGGATCTGGTGTAGTGACTTTGTTGCATGTTATGTTCTAGGGCTTAGAAAAAAACATAAATTATAATTTATTATTTGTTATTAGTAAGTTATTAGTTATTGTTAGTTAATTTTCCAAAAAAAATGTTTTTGTTTATGATGATTTATAATTAATTTGAACGATGGTTTGAAAGAGATGGAAATAGGTATCTAAACTACAATGATGAAAAAGTACACAAGTTCTCTAAGCTAGATATAGATTTAGTTAATCATAAGGACTTAGTTCAGTTGTTTATAGGTTTGGGTTATAAAGAATACAAGGAGATGTATTAGTCAGATTCAAGTGCAGATAATATATAGTCTAGTTTGTTCACTCTTAAGGGTGACAAAGACACTAATGAGATGTGTGACAAGAAAATGGCTAATATGGAGATTGATGATTTATACATCTATTTTGATCATACTGTTAACAAACCAGTTTTGCTTGAAAAAGTTGTTGATTCATCAAGTGATTGATCAAGTGATGATGATTATGAAAATGTTGATGACGAAGCTTAGAAACCTCCTCCCCTAGCTTTGAATTTGAAGACACTAGTAACTGTGAGATTTTGGGTGATAATTCTGGAAGGAGAGATACTAAGAAGGAAAAAAAAGATTATTGTGACACCTAAGAAAAAAATCTGTCACTCCTAAGAAGAAGAAAGATGAGACACCTAAGTAGAAGATTTTGACACCAAGGAGGAGAAGTTCTAAGCCATTTGGAGTTAATGATGAAGTGGTTAGTGTGTCAACCTCAACATTTTGCTTCTTCTTTTTTTCGAATGATTTGGTACATACGTTAGTATTACACCTTTCTAACCCATTATTGTATAATTCACTTACATAACATTCATTTAAAAATAGTTCTTTCTTTTCTCTTACTTGTTCCTTTCTCAAAATGCCCATAATCTCTATTATTCACAATTTTTCAATTTTATCCGCATTTTAACCTTTTCTTGCTTAGGCATGCTATTTATGTAACATTATATTAAATGGTGCAATCACCAAAAAGATTAGATGGTGCAATTTGTGTAACCTTATTTTGGGCAACATGCAAGTAATGTAATCCTATACAAAATGTATAATTAATTATATATCAAAGGTTAAAACGAACAAAATTTGAAATTAAGAACTTTTTTTTCTCTTGAAAGAAAGAGTTCAACACTCGAAGTGGAGCATACAAAGACAAAGACAAGAATGATAAAAAGACAAAACAACTCTTATGTCATCTCTGGCATAGCCATCAACAACATGAGTTATTTACCACACCATTCCGTGGCACATAAAAGCGATTGAGTCACACAATCTATAACGCCTGTTGTCTTGCTCTGAAATATGGCATCATTCCTACGTAACCAAATGTTCCATATAACTGAGAAGAACCCAACTAACCAATACTTGCGCATCTCTTTTTTCATAGGCATGGATCTCCAACTCTCAAAGTGATCTTTCAAGGTGTCAGGAGTAGTCCACACTTGAACAACTTCTATGATCCATGCACACTACATCTGCCAAGAGTACTCACAAGTAACAAACAAGTTCTGAATATTATCAACATCTTTTTTACACAACACGCATAAATTATCATTCTATTCTATGGTTCCCAACCTACTCAGCCGGTCCTTTGTATTGAACCGGCCTACCAATGCAAACCAAGTGAACAACTCAACTCGAGGCGGAACTAGGCCTTTCCAAATTTCTTTTATGAACCTATAGCTCAAAATCTCCTCGTCCAAAGTTGCTTCCTGCAAAACCTACACAAATGAGTTAGTAGAATAAACTCATTCCTTATCAAATTTCTACACCACTCTATCTTGCACTTCTACTATCAATCTAACAGATTGCAAGGCATGAAACAGCTAATCCGAAGTTCTTGCCTTGAATAGAAGTGCCAAACCCACTCTATTCCATCCCAAAATTCACAATCCCCAATTACTAATCCTTTTTTGTTTGAAATTAAGAAGAGTCTCGAAAAAGAGTCTTTCAGCTTTCCCACTTGGAGCTCTCAAAATCTGCTGGACCTACCATCCTCTACCTCCATAACAAGGCCATCAATTATCTTCTTCTTAACATATTTCTTCTTTATTTGTACTTGACATATGTCTCTCCATAAGCCATCTTTCTCTGGTAAAATTTGAGTAGATAGCAAGTAATTTGGGTTCAAGCTATTACAGGAGCACACGATCTTCTTCCAAAGGTGACAGTCTTCCTTTGAGAATCGTCACCACCATTTAAACAGTAAAGAAGTATTACAAACCACCGCATCACCCATCCCCAGCCCTCCTAACTTCTTTGGTGCCTGGATCATCTCCCACTTCACAAGAGCCATACCAGATTGTCCATCATCCTTTCCCTAGATGAACCGCCTCTGCAAAGAGATGATTCTTTGTGCAACCGCATTTGGCATCTTATACAAACTCAGGTAATAAATAGGTAGGTTGTTGATTACAGACTTAATAAGTACCAGCTTTCAGCCTTACTTAGGCCCTTTGCTTTCCATAAGCTAAGCTTCTCTTCCACCTTATCTATCAATGGCTTCCAAGTTTTTACCAATCGCAGATTTACTCCTAGGCTAATACCAAGATACCTTACCGGTAGTGCTGTCTCCTGGCAAACCAGTAACTGACACATCCGGCTAGCCCACTCCTAAATATAGTTCATTGGTATCAAGCTGGACTTCTCAAAGTTAATGCTCAATCCAGATATAATTTCGAAGCACCTCAGAAGTCTCTTATAATTTCTCACTATCTCCTCCTCAGGAGAACAGAATAATATTGTGTCATTAGCAAATTGTAAGTGTGATAACTCAATATTATCCCTACCGACTAAAAGTGGAGATATTCGACCGTTCCTCATCGCCTCCCCGATCATCTTGTTAAGCAAATCCACCACCAGAACAAACAAAAATGGCGATAATGGGTCGCCTTGACGAAGTCCCCTCTCTATTTTGAAAGATTTCGATAGTGACCCATTAACCAGAATAGAGATAGATGAGGACCTAATACACTTCTTAACCCATGTCCTCCTTGTACTATCAAATCCCATCTTCTCTAGCACAGTATTAATGAAGCACCATTTAACTCTATCATATACTTTTTGGAAATTAAAGCTCCATCATGTATCTTCTTCTCCTTTACAAAGGCATTCTGTGATTCCCCAACTAAGCCTAGCATTACACTCCTCATTCTTCGTGTCAGTAGTTTAGAGATAATTTTATAAACACATCCAACCATACTGATAGGTATGAGATCTTTTATCTCCTTCGCCCCAACGAATTTCAGAACCAACGCTACCCATGTGACATTGGAGTCTGCTGGTAGTCTTGCAGTCTCAAAAAAGCTCATCACAGCTATAGTGCATTCCATTCCAATATCATTCTAACACTTTTTTTATAAAATTTATGTTACATCCATTATTCCCTGGAGCCTTGGAAGATTCACAATTCTAAACTGCCTCTTTCACTTCCTCTACTGATGACATCACCTCTAGGGCTTCAACTTCCTCCCTCTCTAGTCGGTTAACTAATCCATCCCTAAATCTCAAAGTTGGAGATGCTTTCTGGTGGTACAGATGTTTATAAAAGTCTCGAACTACAACCTTGATTCTTGCTTGATTCCTCACTAATGTCCCATTAATCACCAAAGACTCAATCTAGTTATTCCTTCTTCTTGCCGAAGCAATATTGTGGAAATACCTTGTATTCTTATCCATCTCTTTAGCATGCCAAGTTCTAGACATTTGCTTCCAATGAACATCCCATCTAACATACCACTTCTGATAGCACCTCACTATCGCCCTTCTCCTTGTCTCCATTGTACCATCATAGAGTCCATTACTAACCATATCATCCACCTTCTTTATTTCTTCCTCAAACTTCTTTATCTTCTTAGATATATCCCCAAAATGTTGCTTAAGCCATCTACCTAGTAGTACTGATAGCACTTTCATCTTGTCTAAAAATTGTATGTCTCCTAATTCCCTCCACTCTTGTTTCACCATTCTTAGAAACCCTTCATGCGTGAACCATGAGTCCAGGCTACAGAATGGCCTTGGGCCATCAAATCTTCTACTATCTTCAATTATCAAAGGGCAGTATCTGATAAACCTCTTGGACCTTCCCTTAGTCACGTCTCTGGGTACACATCGAGCCACCCCAAAGTAACTAAGCTCCTATAAATACGAATGCATGACTGTCCCCTAAACCATGTATATTTGCGATCATTTAACGCCAAATCGACTAACTCCATATCATTTATCCATGCTCTAAAATATTTAGTAGACGCTGATAAGCTAGTCGCTCCTTTTCTTTCTTCCAAATGCATAACTTCATTAAAATCTCCCAAATAACAGAACGACACTTGACACAACTCTGCAATATAACTCAACTCTTCCCACATTGAGATCTTCTCAGCTCTCACATGTGGTCCACACACTAGACAAATAGCACAATGAAAATTATCTTTTATCACAATCCCTTCTACACACATCCATCTATCCCCTTTATAGCAATTAGTCAATTGAAAAACTTATTCATCCCATATTAACAATAACCCTCTGAAAGCCCCCAACTAAACTTACAAACTCCAAGCTAGCTCTGTAACTTTTCCAAATATGCATTACATCAAATTTAGTCACCAAATCCTTTTTTGTTTCTATCAAACCTAACATTTTGAACCTAAACTTACTTTTAAAATTTTTTAGCATACTAAATTTTTCAGCACCTCCCAAACCATAATATTCCAAGAACTTAAAATCATTTAACAATTTTAGTACACACCTGCTTATAATTTTTTGGCCAGCTTCTTCGTATTTTCTCTTTTTGCTTTGCTTGTCGTCGCTTCAGGGTAATTACCTCATTTTGCTTCTGCAGAATAGCCATAATATCCTCCTCGTTACTGCACTTAGCACCTGACTCTGCAACTAGTTTTCAAGCCTCTTTGTTCTCTGTCATTTCCTCTTCCCAACTCAGTTTGTTCCTTATTGTGAAGTTCACTTCAACCATCCAAAACAGCCTCAATCTCTGATCCTGCTTCTGTACGGTTCTCGTGTTCTTCCTCTTGGCCGTTGCCACTACCCTGAGCCCATCTATCCATCAATCTTTCCCCCTTCTTGCAGTCTCAATCCTGTCTCACCTTGGAGTTGCCATTCTTCATTTTATGTGTTGTGGCATCTATATATGTCATTAACCTTACCATGCCCAACAGCTTCTACACCTACCCCCAGGCCCTCTGTCACAACTCGCATCCTTCCCATTTCTTTAGACCTATGATATATCAAGTGAGCTTCTCTTGGTTCTGCATTTGGGTCCATTTCATGTCTCTCCTGGCATCGTTCCTTCTCACCATTGGTGGCTACCCCAGCAGCGCTCTTCCCTCCATCAAGCCCCCTAGCCTTCGCCTCCCGTGTACCCGCCTTTGCCAAGAAAAGTTGTCCACAATGATCCTCTAAATTCTTCCGCATCTCAGCCCCTGCGCCACTCACATGTTCAGTCTCCGCGTGCGTAGCATTTTCGATCAGAGGCTGCCTCCCCTATCAGGTCAACACGGTGGATAGTTCAGCCGCCTCTGCCGCGCGATGCTGTCCACTACCGTCCATACTGTGCTACGTCACATCTCGTGCTCCGCTCATACATACAAGCTCCGTGTGCATATCATCACTAGCCACATCCTGCAGCCCCTACCGGGTCACCATGGAAGAAGGGTCATACCCTACCCGATTGGGGAGACTGTTGGAAGCTCTACTCCAATGGGCCCTATCCTTCAGCCAAGACCTTTGTTGGGCCTATTTGCTCCCAACCCATGATCCTCTCTTGTATAATCATATAGTTTGTTGTCATAATGCTCCTCATAAACATAAGATACCGTTTTATTCGAATCTACCTCCTGGTTAATTTCCATTGATCCCTGAGAATCTTCATTTTCCTTAAATGCCGCATAATTAGCATTCCCATAATGAAGAATTTAAATTCTTATGATTCCATTCATTCAAATCTAAATATGAATTTACCAATCTGTCCTTCTCATGTTCATCATTCCGACAAAATTAAGAACTTCAAAAGCGAAAATAATTGTAAACTGCAAAAATAACCAATTATTAGTCGTGGTCGTGGATGTTCTCAAATTCGCATCCACATATCAACATCACCTTAAAACATCTCCAATGCTAGTTTTAAGTTTAATTTCATTTTACGCCTCACAAATGATAACGTTAGTATTTATAGAACCATGTATTATAAATAGTAATATGAAACTAAAAATAAAACTTATCACTTCAATACTTAGTCTCAATTCAATTAGAATTTTATATATTTTTTAAATTATTCCATCAAGATAGTTATATAAATAACAACTATAACGATTTTTCATTAGGGAAACCGTCTCTCTAAAATGAGACCGATTTTGTTTTATCTATCAGTTTCAATAATTTCAATTCTAAACTACTTTAATTCTAATTTAATTCTTAACGTATCAAATATGAGGCTTCAAAACACTCTATTAGAATTACTCTTAGTTTCAAAAGCACCACTAACATGTAATCCTTTTACCACCCATTCACCCAACTTCATCTATTTTATTTTTCTTGGGTAGAGTTCATGAAATTTATTATAATTACGTTAATTTTTTAATTAAAAAATACAACTAAGCCACGTTTGATAAGAAACTGGTATGAAAACTTTTTAACAATTTTCCAATAATAAAATAGTGTTTATTGTATTGGACATCTCACAATCCGAACATTGCGAATATTGATTCTGCGGAATAAACATCACATTATTGGAATAACAACAATTTCAGGATTTTGTTATGATTCTGACGAGATTTTACTCCATATGTACCTGCAAAGAGAAAAAGAATGTCCTTCGCCACGTGCTTTTTTACCAAGCAATATTATTTATTTTAACTTCAGAAACAGCAGAGGAAATTAGGAATAATGATGCAAGGATAATAAAGTAATAACAAAGAAACTGGCATTATGTTTTTCTTTTTTGGTTTTTTTTTTTTGCATTATATTTTTTATACTTCAAAGTTTTGTTTTTGGACATGGTGAAGGCCAGACAAACCCGGCCCAGACCAACCCGACCCCAAAAACCGCCTAGCCTAACCCTCCCTAATTCAAACTACGTCTCCCTCTCAACATAACTCTCTCACCTAACACGCTGAACACCAGAATCTAACTCCCCAAAGCAAACATCAAAGATGGTTGGAATAGGCGGACACTGCTGCAGCTCCGCTGTTGAAGCGCGACCCTGTCACTCCTAATCAAACCTTGTCAATCACATATACTGTTCGCCAAACCCAAACCATTCTATCGATATAACCCAATATAGCAATATGTTACCCAAATTAATTGGCCCATCTTAGGTTTGAACGACGATCAACGTACCAATAATGCCTCTCAATGAGATGATGTGAGACAACAGAATTACGAAGTTCAAACTAAAACTACATTTCTCCTGTCAGCTTATATATCGGCCCTAGCTAAAAGAATCTCATTCATATTAGGAGACATCCGTAAACTCAGAATTTCCCCTCCTACAAATTCGCAAACTAAAGATATAGTCCATCCGAGGAAAAAGTAGGGTCAATATCATTTGAAAACCGTTCTACACCAAACACACGTCAGCATAATTTCTGACAGGAACCTAGTATCAGAAGCAGAAGAAAATGGAAACATCGTGTTTTCTCCGTACTAATAAAAATATGGAAGATACTGAGTATTAGTCAGCTCCTCTCCAAGTCCAAATCCTTTCCAATTCTGAGATACTCCCAAATATCGAGTAAATCCCTATTTTGGTCCCTGAAATTCACGCAATTACTTGTTTTGATCCCTGAAATTCAAAATTACCTATGTTGGTCCTCTAGATTCAAGTCCAAGCACCAATATGGTCCCTCAATTCTTTCCGTGCTGAGATTGCACCCTCTTTGCCATGCTGGATGATAAGTAAATGACATCGTTTACTTTTGGCGTCCAAACAAGTTAGAAACGAAGAATAGTAGAGATAGAGAAGAAGACAAATACTTTATTTTGGGTCTCCATCGTTTCTTTTCCCTTTATATACAAAAGGATAACATTTCTGACTTGTTTGGGTGCCAAGGATAAACAACGTCATTTACCCATCATCCAATGTAGTAGGAAGGGTGTCATCTGAGCACTCCGTTAGCCTAATCATCACCGAAAAGAATCGAGGGACCACATTGGTGCCTAAACTTGAATCTGAAGGACCAGTATAGGTAATTTTGAATTTCAAAGACCAAAATGAGTAATCGCGTGAATCTCAGAGACCAAAATGGGTATTTAGTCCCCAAATATCTCTCCTCTTCCCTATATAACTAAAGATCAAAGTATTCTCTCTCCTTCAGTTACAAACCACCTTCCATGCCTTCAGCCTTTGCCACCCATTAACACCATAAACAACTAATGGGTCGGAGTTATTTCCTCCGAGGAAGAAGGTAAAGTATTTACAAGTTAAAGGCGCTCATTTACCACAAGCTGTTGTCAGACATACATTATCAACCATAATTGACTCGCTCCTTGGCAGAGAATGATTCATAATATTATGAAACACTAAAACAGAAATGGTTTATCTAAAAGCACCTTGAATTCGTGTATTTAATCTCCCCAATACAGTTAGAAGTCCCATATGAAAGCCACTCTTAAACTTTTTCTTTCGCAATCTCTTGCAATAATGTCATCAAATTAGAAGAGAACATTTTCTCACAACTAAATATACAAGAAAGCATAGGTCAGACACAGTACACAATTTATTATCATAGTAAAAAGGTGGGAACAATGGAACATCATGTCTAAAGTTGTTATTCATGTCCTCTAAATTCATAAGTAGCTCCAACTAAACACTAGCACTAATCAATTACCATTTGTTAGAGTGTGTTGGATCTCCAATATGTGCATGTGTGTGTTGAAGAATCATTGTGAATTTAAGAGCCAGTGCAAAGCCAAACTGAGACTATTTTGAGAAACTAAAACCTCTATAGCTCTTTCATGACAGGCTAAAGTTAGTCAGATGCAAACACCTGAGAGAGAGAGAGAGGGAGAGAGAGAGAGATGGTATACCAGATCTGTTAGAAGAACAACCAAACAATAAGAAAATGTTAATAGTTGGGTGCTATGATCAGTAGAATACCTCATGAGCCCACCACTTTGCTCATTTAGTAAATAAGTGGAGCCTGAGTCACGCCTATAAGCCACTCATGTGCAACTAAAAAAAGGTGTTTTATTTAAGTACACTCCACTTGATCTATACATGAATTCTACTAAGTCAACAAAGAAGTCAACTTGGATCATAGAAAAGATCTAGATAATGTAAATGAAAAAAGTAAGCAACCAGCAACAGTATGAATGATTAGATGCGATGGTCTTTTAAACCTTCATCAAAGAGAAACTGTAAACCATTTAATTGACCTAACATTATGTAATCATGTAATATCCAAGTATGAAAAGATTTGGATAATATAAGAAACTAATCAATGAATTGGTAAATGTATACACTCAAGCAGAATATGCAAATAAAGAAGAATGATGAATGAAAGAACATCTCAGCAATAACTGAGTAAAAATCCTCAAGTGATATAGTTTGATCTTCAATTGAACTAGATCAAATCTTTCTCTATCCCGCATTTTCATCAGCAGCATTAACACAAAATTATAAAAGAAATAATAAAAAGGAAGCTAAACATACAAGCAGTATTCCATTATGGACAATTTCTAACGGGGGGGTTGGGAACAAAAGGTAACAATATAAAAAGAAAACTGAGAAAAGGGAGTAACAGCATTCACTACCAGCAGAGCTGAACCACAAGAGCTTCACCGAACGTCCTGAAATCTGTGGCATAGAGAGGGTCAACTGTTAAACCAAAACCAAAAGAAGAGCCAGCCAAATTGAATTTCCCTATTCAAAGCTCAAATTCCTCTTCCCTAAGGGCCATTTCGGCGGCCTCTTCCTCCTCATCATCAAGCACAAAGTACTCATTCTTCTCCACAGGCCTAAACATATAGAACATCACCATGTAAAACGCAAGGCTCGCGGTCTCCTCGGCCGCATTGCTCACCCACTGGTACTTATAAGCAGCAATAGTCCTCAAAGCAAAGACCACAATCCTCGTGAAATACAAGTAGCCAATAACCACAATGTAGAACTGCCTGAAAAGTGTCAACTTTGAAAGGTTCCTGGCAGCCTTACCATCAGTTTTGGAAGTCTCCCTAAGCGACCTAATGGACCAAACAATCGGGAAAATAATTGCACAACAGCAAATAATATCCACAAGCAAGAAAACCTGGTTCCAGGTGACCCAATCCTTGATGAAGGGACCTGTCTCGCCAATCACAACGGAGGCCAAATTCGCCAGAACCTGAAGCGGGATCACGATCATGAGCACCTTCTTCTCCCTGTCCTGCAAGAACGGCTTCAAAAACGACCACCCGGTCCCGATCAAAACGATAACAGTGAAGAGCAAAACGACACGGATAAACTGAAAGATGTAGAACAACACGTCCCAGCCGTGAGGGAGCCCCGAGACCTTGATGAAATGCTTGTCGACGGCCGCGCATATCAGATTCAATGCTTTCATGAGGAGGAGTCCACCCATGAGGAGGTGGATTCGGTGAACGGAGCGCTTGTTGTGGTAACAAGTGTAGATCCAGAAGCCGAGGAAGACGAGGTATGTGAGGGAGAAGAAGGTGAAGAGTGTTGGGAGCTGTGTCTGACCGGCGGAGAGGTAGTCGCGGGAACCGTCAGATTCAAGATTGTAGACCTCTGTACGGACGTCCATGGACACGGAGGTGTCGGGGGCGCAGTTGGCGAAGAAGAGAGAGTATTCGTTTGGCGAGGAGACCGGGTAGGAGCGGTTGAAGGAGGCGGAGGGAGGTGGCGATAGGTCGCGGAAGGAGAAGAGGCGGAAGATGTAGTGAGAGTCGAGAACGCAGAAGGAAGGGTTCTGCTGGATCTCGATGAGGACTTGGAGGAGCGATTCTTCGTTCAGGAGGAAGAACCCTAGGCGTGAGGATTCCGGCTGGGGGGCCGAGGAGAGCGCCGCCACGGAGACGGAGGAGACGGCGATGGTGACGTGGCCCCTGTGTGTGAACCCGAACTTCTCGAAGAGGATCATTGGCCGGGTGTCGGATTTTATGGTGAGGGACTTGATCTCGGCGCTCGACGGCGGAGTAAGGGCGGAGAGAAGGAGGAACATGAAGAGGAGGAGGAGCGGCTGCAGCGAGGGTGGTTTCGTCATTTTGTGGGAATTGGAGAAATTGGGAATCGGAAATGGGTGAAAGTGGGATCCAAACAACAAAGTCTAATAACTAAACTAGAGAATGCAGATCTGAAGAAGCAACAAAGCGAGTATAGTTTGTGAAGGAAGCAACGAAAATGAACGAATGAATGAAAGAATTAAACGCGCTGTAGAGTCACCAAACGACGACGTGACATCTACGCGGACGTGATAAATTCACTGGGCTAAGTTTCCTTTTTGGGTTCATTCTGCTCTGCTGAATGGATTATTTGGGCTTTTTCAAATTTCAAGCCCTTCTTTACTTTTGCCAATATTGTTCATGTGCTCTCTCAACTGTATGAAATCTTCTAACAAAAAAGAGACTCTATCGCTCTATGAAATTTCATTTTCATATTAGAATGAACCACAACAATTTATTTAATTATCTAATTGCTATAAAAAAAATATTTTTGATTTATCTTAATCAAAAGTACAATAAAATATTTGAAAACACAATAAAATTATTCAAATTTGATAAAAAAAAATCCCCTCAGTAACATTTATCAAAATTGAACAAATAATGACTCGGATAAATTACTAGATATTGAATTGGTATTGAATCACCAATTAAATTTTTTAACGTAATAATAATTAAATAAATATATAAAATTATATAATAAAATAAAAATTTTAATAAAAAATAAATAAATATATTGTTAACAGCATTTGCCTTAGTGGTAAGTGTGACAAGCTCTAGATAAAAGGTTTTAAATTCAAACAATATCTTCATACTTTTTAAATTAAGAAATTAATTTTAATATATTAATAATATAAAATATTTTACCTAAAATTTTTAAAGTATATCATCCACTTTATTGGTATTCTGGTGAATCATGTATGGATCACTGACAAAAATAAATTTTGTCCTATTCTATTATGTGTAATGTCAAAAGAGTACAAAGAAAAATATAAGAAAGACAGCTCAGTGTAGTTGTTTAGACTGTCATGAGCCGAACCATCCTCTTAAGTGTGTGATTGCTTATTGGACCTAAAAGGTTGACTTAATGACCCTTTTGGACTGTTTGTTATTAGATTCTCTAATCCAGTTGAAAAAAAGTTTACATTCTTGATTTGTTGAAAGACATGAAAAAATAAAAAAGGATTGTATTTATAATTTATTGTTTAATTTTAACATTAAAAAAATCATATTTTAAATAACTAATGATGAAACAAAATTAACTACCCTAGCATTTTTATTAGTTTAAAAATTTATGATTGGATTTTGATGGTAAATAAAAAATACTAGAAAATTTACTCTTTAGAATATTTTATAATAGGTTTTACATCAAATACAAAAATAAAAATTTTAAAATATTTATATTTTTTAATAAAAAATAACTTGAAGAAATTTAATTTATAATTTTTATCTAGGATAAAGTACTAAATTGATCTTTTACATTTGAGCCTAATTTTGTTTTAGTACCTAAAGTTTAAAAGGTCCTATTCGAATACAAAAATATTTTCATTTAGTTTTAATATTGTTCTACCGTAAAATTAATATTAAATAATTAATGAAACTTTAGTTTTCAAATATGAAAAATTTATATAACCAAACTGTTACGTTGGATAACCGGAGATTAATTGGCTAGACTCGTTGGGTTGGCCCAATCGTCTGGGGAAGGAATCCTTCGAGCGGGTTTGCGTCTTTAGGGCCTCCGTCTGACTTGTACGTGTGAGAGAATGGGGGGGTGGTACCTGCAAAGACACTCCGATGCCTAAGTTAGCAAGGGTGTGAGCAGGTCTAGAGAGTATTGGGACTTAGAGATACCTGAGGAGTGTCAGTGTATTTATAGTGGTGAACCGATAACCACCGTTGGAGTAATTCCACCTTTTAGGGTGGATAACCATCCCTTTATCTTAGGGAGGTTACGATATGGCTCTTGGAAGTGGATTGAGAGATTTTATGGGTAGTTATTATCTGCCAGCTAATCTCTGCTTCCGACTTCGTAAGATCAGGTCGTGGGGAGCACCGACTTCTTAAGAGAAGGTCGGTGTACTGAGGTGCCCAACTTTGTGGGTTGGATCTGTCATTTGGACTTGGGTCTTAGCTTGGGGCAGGGTATGAACAGTGCCCCTACTCGAGCCCAATTTCTTTTAAGAGTTGGGGTCGAGTATTATAACTCGGGACCGTAGCCAACCTGATAGGGAACCGACGTGATTTTTCAGAACCGACGTGTTTTTGAAAGCTTTCAACAGTCGCATCTAATCAAACGTCGCGTCTCTTAGATGTTTGAGTATTCATACGTGGGGGCGGTTACCTTGGTAACGGTGCAACTTCTTAAATGGTTGCGTCGTTTAACCTTTATGCCCCTAACGTGCTTATAAATACTTTTCCCTCTCTTTCCTTGTTTCATTTCTGAAAACTTTCTCACTTACACTCTGTTCCAAAAAGATAGCTTCCTTTTTCTTTGATTAACTGCTGTAGCACCTTCGACCCTTCGAAAGTAAATGTCAGATTTCTTTCTTCTTCTTCTCTTTTATGACTGCTTTTATTTGCATGTCTTTTATTTGAGAGGAGTGTTGGTCGTAGACTTTAGTGATTCTGTTTTGTCAAGGATCTAACCCCAGGCCCTTTAGAGACCCTATTTTTTATCCTTTTTTCTTTTTCCCTTTGTAGGTTTCGGGATCCTTTTCTTTTTTAGAAAAAAGATGTCTTTTGTAGAATCCCTCATTCGATGGGTAGATGTTACTATTCTTGGGGAAGAACCCCTTGTGGATACTGACTATGTTACTGACCTTCGTACGCACCATAGAATTTGTGCTTCTGATGGGGGTGAGTCGAGATATGAACTGATAGCCCCGGGTCTGGAAGACCGGGTTTATTTTGGAAGAGCTTCTGAGGAAGACCCTCATTTTATTTTTATGTATGAGAGTTTTTTCACCCGTTTGGGTATTCTTCTTCCTTTTTCTGACTTTGAGATAGCCGTTTTATCTCATTGCCGGATAGCTCCTACCCAACTTCACCCCAACTCTTGGAATTTTTTGAAAATTTATCAATTTATTAGCCATGCCCTAGATTTTCCGACTTCTTTGAGGATTTTTTTTCCTTTTTCACATGACCAAGCCCTTCAGTGGGCAAAATGACAAACAGCAATGGGTTTCTTTCCGGGTCATACAAGGCCGGAGAGTTTTTACCCTTTTTGATGAATCCTTTCATGACTTTAAAAACTTCTTTTTCAAAGTGCAAGCTGTAGAGGGTCACCACCCCTTTTTTCTAGATCAAAATTTTTCTCCTCGCTTTTTCATGTACTGGTTAGAGGCCTCTCCTTGTGAGAAATATAGTTTGGATGATTTGGACGAGGTGGAGGCGGCAATCGTTGGGTTCCTCCGAGAAGTTTGGGGGAGAGCCCCTTATCTGGATACCAAGAAGTTCCTCCAGGGGTCTTTGACCTTTTTGCAGGCCCAATTAGGTAGTGTCATATTGATTTGTTGGGTTTTCCAACTTTCCGAGTTGTTTTCTCCAATTTGTTTTATTGACTTTTTTACCTAATGACTTTTGCAGAGATGGCGAAGAAGAATTTGATGGAGTCTTACCAGAGGATTCAGGAGGCCAAAGCGAGATCCCGCGCCAGGGTTGGTGGGGCCAGGGCAGCTAGTCCTTCCCCTCTCCCTTCTTCTCACAGCTTGGGGACCCCTGCTCGACCTATTGTTATTTCTTCCTCGGCCTCTTCTCTGCCGCCCCCTTCTTCCCGACCTTCTCCTGAGCCAGAAAAGAAGAAGCGCAAGGCTTTAGAGTCTAGCTCTCCTTTTGAAGGTGAGGCCAAAGTGGATGCACCTTAATTTATCCAGGAGCATATCTATCCTTATACTTGTATAAGTATGGATGATGCTTCTCTTTGAAACCACCTTACTATTCTGGCTCAGAAGAGTATCAGGGCGGCGGGGGTGTGCACCAAGTTTCTTAATTTTTTTTTAGAAGACTTCCCTCAGCTCTTTGGGTTCATCCCTGAGGGTTAAAGAGCTAGAGGGAAGGATTCTTTTGTATCAGGAGGCTGAGAGGAGCCTGAAGAAGGAGGTCACCAAGCTGAGAGAAGAGAGGGATAATCTCCAGAAGGAGGGGGAGAGGTTGATGGGACGATGCTCTATGGCGGAGAGTCTACGGGAGAAGGTGGAGCAGAGCTACTCAAGCTTATTCCAGGACCTTGTGGAGGTCAAAAAAGATCTGGTAAGAGCTCCGGACGCTTATTCGGATCTGGAGGACTCCATTGCCGAGGGATCCGAGGAGGCGTGGAGGTTTTTAAGGAGCAGGTCGGGATTATTGCTCCCGACCTGGATCTCTCACCATTGGATCCTGATAAGGTTGTAATCGATGGGGCCATTGTATCTCCTCCCCGACCTGTGTCTGAATCCGACTTGAAGACTCGGGGCCAGAGAATCATAGAGTCCCTTCCCCGACCAGATGATGCTCCGAGTTCTTCCAAGGCTCCTGAGACTTCCCCTCCAACTCCTATGGATGTTTCTCTCCCTGACTCTAGTGGTGCTCCAACTACTCTTCCGGGTTTTGGTGGTGACGCCCTTCCGAATTAAAAAATTTATCTTTGGCTATATGGGGGTGATAAACCCATATTTCATGGTTTATCTTGTGCTCAATTGAGTGGTTTTTATCAACTCTTTACCCACTTATTCATACTATTTGCATGGTTTTACATTTGCCTTCCTAATTATGTGCTTTGATTGAAAACATGTTTATTTGGACTTATATTTGCTTATTATTAATCCTCTCTTATTACCATTAGATGCCTTGATATGTGTGTTAAGTGTTTTCAGATATTATAAGGCAGGAATGGCTTGGAGGATGGAAAGAAAGCATGCAAAAGTGGAAGGAATACAATAAGTTGGAGAAATTGCTAAGCTGTCCAGCCTGACCTCTTCGCACAACGGCTATAACTTTAGCTACAGAGGTCCAAACGACGCGGTTTCAGTTGCGTTGGAAAGCTAACGTCCAAGGCTTCGATTTGATATATAATTTGTCATAGCTGCCCTGACGCCAGGCGACGCAAACGCGTGAGTCACGCGGACGCGTGACCTGGCAGGAACGCAACCCGCGCGGCCGCGTGAGCCAAAGGAAAGACTAGGACTTTAGGTATCAAATTAATTAGTCCACTTGACCTTCCTTTGTTTAGTAAAGGTTAACTAAGTGGGATTAAAATCTAATTCTCATCACAATTGATAAGGATAGGACTTCCAGTTCCCATACCTTGCCAAGAGTTTATTTTATAGTTATTTATTTATTTTTCTTATTATTTTTTGTGCAACATACTGTCCCCTTACTTCCAAAACCCCAATTTTACCTTTTTCATAGCCAATAATAAGAACATACCTCCCTGCAATTCCTTGAGAAGACGATCCGATGTTTAAATACTTGGTTAACAATTTTTAAAGGGGTTTGTTACTTGTGACAACCAAAACGTTTGCACGAAGGGATTTCTGTTAGTTTAAAAGCTGTATCTACAACGCGAATATTATTAATAATTCTTTACTAGCGAAAATCCCAACGTCAAAATGGCGTCGTTGCCGGGGAATTGCAAACGTGTGCCTTATTATTGGTTATTGTAAATATTTTTCTTTTACTTGTTTATTTGTTTCTCCTTTTTCCCCCTTATTTCTGATAGCTATTATGAATTCTCACCCCTCTCGCTTTGAGTTTGGTTCTAACTTTGTTGAAGGAAATAGAAACCACAGCAGGAATATGCATCAAGGTCAGACCAATCAAGGATGGATGGAGCCAAGAGGATCTAATCAACCCTTTAGGCAACAACACCCTCCAAGATATCATGGACAACGACCATTCTACAATGCATACCCAGCTGAAAGATATGGTGGACAACCTTGTAACTACGAACAAGTCCCACCCCGTGCCTATATACCATCCTCTCAACATAACTTTGAACCGCCACACTCACAAGCCCCTTTCCACCATTCACCTCCATATGATCCTAATCCTTATTCACCACACCAACCACCATATGAACCATACACAAAACCACCACCTCGATATACACCATCTCCTTATCATTATCAAGATGAACCACCTTCCTACCATAAACCCTTTCTTCCAACAAATGAACCCTCCTATCCACCCCAAATCTCCTTGGAAAAAGTAATTGGTGATCTAAACTCTACTATACGAGCTCTCGCCGCCCAAATCAGACCACCAAATACCTTCAACAATCAACCCTCTAGCTCTAGTGCACTTTCTTTTCAACCACAGAATGATATCTCCACCCCATCACCACCATCCATGGAAGAGCATCAACATCCATCAATCCAAGAGCAACATGATCCCACTGATACTATTAACATAGAACAAGAGAGAAGGGATCATCTTCGTGAATCCATACTTCATAAGGAGCTAGAGGAGGCACTAAGGGTGAAGGTAGTAGACACCCTTGAAGTTGACAGCGCAGTTGAAGAACTAGTGAAAGAAGACAACAAGGAGGATTTTATGCTTAAAGGTAAAGAAATAGTTGGAAGGAAAATCATTGAGGACGAATATGATTGCATACTTAAATATCTGGATCAAGAAAGAAATCGATTGCCTTTCCGACGTTCGGACATTCAAAGAACCCCCATGGTTTCATGTGGGAAATCTACTGAAAATGTAGCAGGAAGGAGAAATTGGGCACTCAGGTGGATAGTGAGCAGCACGATTTGATATTGGAACAAGTGGAGGATGCCGGAATTATTGAAGAAGAAGAGGAGGCAGTGGTTGAAGACTTAGGAGATGCTGAACCTCCATGGGAAAGTCAAGTTATAGAGCATCCTTCAAAGACGATTGAAGATGATGTTGAGGAGGGTGTACAACCTCCAAAGCATATCATGGTTGAAGACTTTGAAGGAGACAATCAAGAGATGGATTCAATCATTAATGAATTCCTATCTACATTTGAATCCTCTCCCATTGGACTTGACATGGAGATTACAGAAGAAGAAGCACAACCTCCTTTGCCCTTGGTGAACACTGAAGAAGAGATTGAATTGGAAGAAATCCACCAAGAGGAAGAGGTTGATATTGAAGAATATTGCCACGAGGTGGAAGATGTCGAAGAAGAGCATAAGGGAGTGGAGCTTGCACGTTCATTAGAAACACCTCCCCCTAAGTTGCCATCATCCTTCACAACATTCAAGTGGGTGAAATTCATATCCCTTAGCTTTCTAATTCCACTTGAATACGGGCTACTGGAGACGGATGGCCAACTTAGAGCTCTCTGTGGCATTAAGAGTAAGAAAAAGATGGTCAGAGATAAGATTTATCCTGCAAGGTTCAACTCGGTTGTGTGTTCAACATTCAAACGCAAAGGTTAGTTTAGAGCTCAACTGAATGGGTCTAGGAAGTTGTCTGGCTGCTTCAGTGAGAATTCAGACTGTTTGCCACCCGGCTGGAACAGTATTGCTTAACAAGAAGACGGGTGCAAAAGCAAGATTTGGGACCCCAGAATTCACTCTAGAAATCAACACTCTTGGGGCCTTGTCACTTGCTTTAACTTGCTTGAAGGCTTTCTGTGCCTTGTTTGGGACCCCGGAGGCTACTGGAACTCCAAACATTGGTGGAGATTTCTGGATGAGTTCAAGCACAAGCCGCCATAACAGGAAGCTCCTCAAATGTCCAACTTAAGGACTTTAACTAAAAGTGCTAGGTGGGAGACAACCCACCATGGTATGATCGTTCTTTTTCAATTTATTCTATTTCGTTTTGTTTGTTTTTGAGTTTTATTTTATTTTATTGAACCTGGAATCATGCATAGCATTCACATTAAGCATTGCATTCTGCATACTGCACTCTGCATTTTTCAAAAAAAAGGGGAAAAACACGCACGCGACGCGGCAGCGTCGCTGACGCGTCCGCGTCACTAGTGCGCGAGGAAGAAAAGCATTGAACAGAGAGTCACGCGAGAGCGTGACTGGAGCCGTGCCTTTAGCATCATTTGACCCCACGCGACCGCGTCATGTGGAACTTTGGCCTCCCACGCGATCGCGTCACCCACGCGGCCGCGTGCCCTGAAAATCGACGTCAATAAGGTGCATGGCCGAAAGTTGTGCTGGAATTGGGCTGGACTCGTGCTAGAAGCCCAAGCCCTCCCACGCGAACGCATGCCCCACGCGGCTGCGTCATTTTTCAAAAATGGCCATCCACGCGATCGCGTCACCCAAAATTTGGCAAAATAAGATTTTGAATAGAGAGTTGTGCGAGCGCGAGGCTGCCCTCGCGCCAGTAGCATAAATTGAGTCACGCGACCGCGTGACCGATGCGACCGCGTCGATTAACTTACAGCGCAAGTCGCACGACCGCGTGCCCCACGCGTCCGTGTCGCTTGCGCCGCACAGCTTATCCTAATTTGCCAAATATCTTATCTTTTCTTCCCCAATCCTAATTTCTTCTATCTTTTCTTCTTTCTTCTTTCTTTCTTACTTTACTTCTTTCCCTTCTCATTCTTCTTATCTTTTATTTTATTTTACTTAATCTATTTGTATATCTTATTCATCGCATCTTAATTTTGTGCATATTGTTTTTATTTTCTTTTCTGATTTTTTTTATTTTTCCATTGGTGTTAAAAAAAATTCTTATTCTGCTGTTGCATCTTTTCTTGAATTTATTTTGGTAACTTGTTTTACACTGTGGGATGATATTAATTATCTACCAATGCCAATCTTTTATGATACCTGCACTCCATTTGCATTGGCATGAACTTGTATTGATACTTCCATTACCCACTCTCCTCCCCTATGTTACAAATTTTATACCACTGGTATGCCATGGCTTCTATTATTTTCTCACGTACATGTTGAAGCTTCCATGTAAATGAGACCCTTATCATTTAGCATTAACCCACCCATACTTTATTTATTTTTTTATCTTTATTTCTGGGTTACTTTTCTTCCCTTTTTCTTTCAGGATGGCCACCCAGAGGGGAACCGGAAGACGTTTACATGGGGAGACAAACAAGTCCATCTGCACAATCCTTGAAGAAAGGCATCAGTTGGAACAACCCGTCCACCTGCACATCTCAGCATGCACCGAGGACGGTGCAATCTTTAAGTGTGGAGAGGTCGATACCGATCTCCATGGGTTAGTACTTTCTTGTCTCAACACCAAGGTTTAAATTTTCTTTGTAGATTAGTTGTTGCATTTGCATGTTTATTTGATTTTTGCATATTTTACCACTTGGTTGAAGTAATATTTTCTTTTTTAAGAAACTTTTTATAGTATTTCACTAATTTAAATTAAAAAAAACTTTTTGAATAACTTGTATGAAGAAATTTTATTTTGGAACATGGTTTAAAGCTTGAACACACAAAACCAGTGAGATTTTGAGCCTATGTGATTGGTTGCATTTTATCAACCAATATCTTAATTTTGGTGTGTGTTTTTCTCTCTAAAATTGTGATCTTTGTCTTGCTTGATTCTATATTTCCATTGTTTAATGTATGCATACACTTATATGATTGAGGCCTTGTTTCACTGAGCTTACATACCCATATGGTCTTAACCTTTTCATTATCTATTGCAAACCAATTTTGAGCCTATTTTACCCCTTTGTTCTTTATTTTAGCACATCATTAACTCTAAGCGAAAAACAATAATGTCCTTAATTTGAATCCTTGGTTAGCTTAGACTAGTGAGAATGCTTATGAATTAAGTGTGAGAAATGCAAAATTGCATGGATACGATCCTCGTTGTGCGTCGTGATCAATTGGATGGTTTCTTTGTATATTTTGGTACGAAGATTTTGTGAACGTAGTTCCGGGTATTCCTTTAGCATTTCATCCAAGAGAATAAGAAGTTCTTGATTACCCAGACTGGAATAACCACTTAGAATAGTTCCTTGAATTCTATGAATTTTTTTAGAATAATCTTTTCTTGAATGATATTCAAGAAAATTTCAGGTTGCTTAGTAAGAGTGGGTTTGGAAACATCTGGTTTGAGAAGTGAGTATGTTAGAATTTTCTGAAAATGTGAAAGAAATGTTTAGGACATGTTCATGCATTCAATAAATTAATCATATGCATTGATAAAAACAAAAGAAAAAATATATAAAAAAAAGAGCAAAATAAGTGAAAGGGGACAAAATGCCCCAAAGTAAGTGGTGAAAGCAATGCATATGAGTTGTACTTGAAATTAGAATGCATGAATATGTGGAAAACATAGTTAATGGGAAGTCAGATTTTATATTATGATTACATGGATTGTCCTAAGTTAGGTGGAATAGTTTATGTTAATTAAGGATTCAAATTTTAGTCCACTTGGCCAAATACAATCCTACCTTGACCCTAACCCCATTACAACCCTTAAAAGACCTCTTGATTTATGTATTGGTGCATTAAATTTTTGTTGATTGTTAGATGAAGAGCAAGCTATAGAAAGCAAGATTAGTAGAGAATTGAGAGAATTGACCCTAGACACTTGAGAGTTAGAATGATATACACTACCAGTAAGGGTTCAGTGTTCAATTCTATGTTCCCTGCTTTCATGAGCTATCTTCTTCTTGCAAGTTATTTGTATTGTATTTTGTGATTTGAATTAGTGAAATCCAGTTCATACATTCTATCATTCCTCTTCATTCCTTTATAGCTTCTCTTGAGCTTAGCACGAGGACATGCTAATATTTAAGTGTGGGGAGGTTGATAAACCCATATTTCATGATTTATCTTGTGCTTAATTGAGTGGTTTTATCAACTCTTTACCCACTTATTCATACTATTTGCATGGTTTTACATTTGCCTTCCTAATTATGTGCTTTGATTAAAAACATGTTTCTTTGGACTTATATTTTCTTATTATTAATCCTCTCTTATTACCATTAGATGTCTTGATATGTGTGTTAAGTGTTTTCAGATATTATAAGGCAGGAATGGCTTGGAGGATGGAAAGGAAGCATGCAAAAGTGGAAGGAATACAATAAGTTGGAGAAATTGCTAAGCTGTCCAGCCTGACCTCTTCGCACAACGGCTATAACTTTAGCTACAGAGGTCCAAACGACGCGGTTTTAGTTGCGTTGGAAAGCTAACGTCCGGGGCTTCAATTTGATATATAATTTGTCATAGCTGCCCTGACGCCAGGCGACGCGAACGCGTAAGTCACGCGGACGCGTGACCTGACAGGAACGCAACCCACGTGGCCACGTGAGCCATGCGGCCGCGTCACTTTTCCGCGACCTGTACGCACCAGAAAGCGCTGGAAGTGACTTTTGGGCTGTTTCTGACTCGGTTTTCGGCCCAGAGAACACAGATTAGAATTTATAAAGTGGGGGAATGCATCCATTCATAATCAGGCTCTGATAATACATTCATAATTCTCTTTTTATTATTTTAGATGTAGTTTTCAGAGAGAGAGGTTCTCTCCTCTCTCTTAGGATTAGGATTTAGGACTTCTCTTAGTTTTAGGAGTGACTCTCAATCCCAGGTTCTTTGTATTTATTTATTTTCAATGTTCCATGTTTAGATTGATTTTCTTAATTAATGTTATTTGAGATATTTCAGATTGATGATTGCTGTCTTTTATTTATATAAATAATTTGGATTTTCCTGTTACTCTTTTGGCTTTGGTTGAGTAATTGGTGACGCTTGAGCTGTCAAATAAAGCAGTGGTTGAAATTGGGAGTTGCTAATTAATTTGAGTTCTAATAACTCTAGCCTTTCCAAAGGAAAGACTAGGACTTTAGGTATCAAATTAATTAGTCCACTTGACCTTCCTTTGTTTAGTAAAGGTTAACTAAGTGGGATTAAAATCCAATTCTCATCACAATTGATAAGGATAGGACTTCCAGTTCCCATACCTTACCAAGAGTTTATTTTATAGTTATTTATTTATTTTTCTTATTATTTTTTGTGCAACATACTGCCCCCTTACTTCCAAAACCCCAATTTTACCTTTTTCATAGCCAATAATAAGAACATACCTCCCTACAATTCCTTGAGAAGACGATCCGATGTTTAAATACTCGGTTAACAATTTTTAAAGGGGTTTGTTACTTGTGACAACCAAAACGTTTACACGAAGGGATTTCTATTAGTTTAGAAGCTGTATCTACAACGCGAATATTATTAATAATTCTTTACTAGCAAAAATCCCAACGTCAGGGGGCCCAGCCTGTGGGTCCCCCTTTTTTAAACTATTCATTTTTATGTTGTGGTGGTATATCGCTGACACTTTCTTGGCCTTTTATGGCCGTAAACAAAATATTTTTAAGAAATACCCTTTTTTGGACAAGGGTTTAAGTTACTTTCGTTGGTTGTGTGCATACTTTTTCTGCTTTAGGTTTCGAAAAAACCCTTTTTTGATCTTTTGTTTTGAAAAACCTTTTCTTGGCTGGTTGTCCTTCTTCTAAGTTTTTCTCGAATTTTCCTTGAAGGCTTGGGACAATCTTTAGTGCCTTCTATAGATTTTCTGATCTCTTTTCGGGATTTCTTATGCTCAATTTTTTGATATATTGAGTTTTTACAACTTAGGTTATTTTTGCGATGCATTTCTTTCTCAGAATTTCCGACTTGTTAGTCAGTTAATTTCCGAGTTTATTCACGATCGACTTTTATAACCTCTTTACACCGACTTGTACCTCGTCGTTTTATCCTGATGACCACCTAGGTCGATTCATGGGATTTTCATGCTTTGTCGAGCTTAAGTCGGCGCGTTTCGTAGAAAGAAAGAAAGCGAGAAGGAATTTATAAGAGATGTTTGAAAAAGATCTTTCTTTATTTGCAAAGGTACTCTATCGCTACTAAGGGTTTTGGGCGATCTATGACCCCTTAGCCTCTACTGTGATGCCTCGTTAAAAACCCTTCTTAAAAAAAACCATTTTATTTTGGGAAAGAATCATGAAGTTGGGAAAAGAGTACATCAGAGAGTAGAGTTCGCTTTTAACTGTAGTACCTTTTCATATTACAAGCATGCCACGACCTAGGTAGCTCGGTTCCGTTTAAGTCGGTCACCTTGTAATAACCTTTTCCTAAGACCTCACTAATCTTGTATGGTCCCTTCTAATTAGCGGCGAGCTTTCCTTCCCCATACTTGTTGACTCCTATGTCGTTTCTAATTAAAACCAAGTCGTCTGGGGCGAAGCTCCTTCGAATGACTTTTTGGTTGTATCTGTTCGTCATCCTTTGTTTCAATGCTGCTTCTCTAATATGGGCTCGTTCTCGAACTTCAGGGAGTAGTTCAAGTTCTTCTTTGTGTCTCTTTATGTTTCCAACCTCGTCGTAGAAGTTCACCCTTGGGCTTTGCTCGTTGATTTCAACCGGTATCATGACTTCTATGCCATAAGCAAGTCAGAAGGGTGTTTCTCCTGTGGCAGACTGAGGTGTGGTCCGATAAGCCCAAAGTACTTGTAGGAGTTCCTCGGCCCAGGCTCCCTTTGCGTCCTATAACCTTTTCTTCAACCCTGCCAGTATGACCTTGTTTGCTACCTCGGCTTGTCCATTTGCTTGTGGATGTTCCACCGATGTAAATTGATGTTTGATTTTCATACTGGCTACCAGGTTTTTGAAGGTTGAGTCGGTGAATTGAGTGTCATTATCAGTGGTGATGGAGTGGGGTACCCCATATCTGGTGATGATGTTCTTGTAGAGGAACTTTCGACTTCTCTGAGCGGTGATAGTGGCCAATGGTTCTGCTTCTATCCACTTTGTGAAGTAATTCACTCCCACTATTAGATATTTTACTTGCCCCGGCGCTTGTGGGAATGGTCCTAGCAAGTCCAATTCCCACTTTGCGAAAGGCCATGGGGAAGTTATACTAATGAGTTCCTCGGGAGGGGCTACATGGAAGTTTGCATGTATTTGGCATGGTGGGCATTTTTTCACAAATTTTGTGGAATCTTTTTGTAAGGTCGGCCAGTAAAATTCAGCTCAGATTACCTTTCTAGCTAACGACCTTGCTCCAAGATGATTCCCGCAGATTTCATTGTGCACCTCCTCTAGTACCTCAATTGTCTTTGAGGTCGGGACACACTTTAATAGTGGTGCTGATATCTCCCTTTTATAGAGGATATTTTTCAACAGCGTGTAATTTTGTGCTTCCCTCCGGATTTTCTTGGCCTCTTTTTCTTCTTTGGGGAGGATGTCAAATTTCAGGAATTCGATTAAGGGCTTCATCCACCCGAGGTCTAACCCGGTGATTTCAAAGACGTCTTGAACAGCCTCCGTTTTGTCCACAAAGGGTTCAGGGAGAGTTTTTTGAATCAGGCTTCTGTTGTTCCCTCCTGATTTAGTACTTGCTAGCTTGGAGAGGGCGTCTGCCCTGCTGTTGAGGTCCCGAGTTATATGCTTTACCTCGG
Source organism: Arachis stenosperma (assembly GCF_014773155.1). Classification (NCBI taxonomy): domain Eukaryota; kingdom Viridiplantae; phylum Streptophyta; class Magnoliopsida; order Fabales; family Fabaceae; genus Arachis; species Arachis stenosperma. The sequence continues at coordinate 24,475,215 of NC_080382.1, read as the reverse complement.
TCTCTTTAAAGTGCCTAAGGTACTCCAAGGTTTTGTTCAAGTATTTTTTCATGTTGGGATCTTTGGCCTGATACTCTCCGTTTATTTGGGAGGTCACCACCTGAGGGTCGCTGAATATCCTTACTTTGGTTGCACCGACTTCTTCTGCTAGCTTTAACCCTGCAATCAAGGCTTCATATTCTGCCTGATTGTTGGAAGCTGGGAACTCGAATTTGAGGGAAACTTCGATTTGTGTTCCTCCTTCGCTGACCAATATTATGCCTACCCCGCTTCCAACCTTATTGGAGGACCCATCTACATATAACTCCCATGTAGTGGATTTTTTCTCTTGATCTCCCGTGTATTCTGCTAGGAAGTCGGTGAGGCATTGCGCTTTTATTGCCGTTCGGGCTTCGTATTTCAAGTCAAACTCGGAGAGTTCTATTTCCCATTGAACCATCCTGCCCGCAATGTCCGTCTTCTGAAGGACTTGCTTCATGGGCTGGTTCATTTGGACTTTTATCGTGTGTACTTGGAAATACGACCGTAATCGACGTGAGGCTACTACTAAGGAGTATGCAAACTTTTCAAGTTTTTGATACTTTAGTTCTGGGCCTTGTAGAACTTTGCTGGTAAAGTACACAGGATGCTGCCCGACTTCATCTTCTCGTATTAGACCTGATGCTATAGCTCTGTCTGCTACTGACAGGTATAGGACGAGCTCTTTCCCGACCACGGGTTGGGTCAGGATTGGGGGCTGGCTCAAGAACTTTTTGAACTCCCGAAAAGCTTCTTCGCATTCCGGAGTCTATTCGAACTGGCATCCTTTTCTTAGTAGGGAGAATAGTGGAAAGGATCTTAGTGCCGATCCCGCCAAGAATCTGGAAAGGGCGGCAAGCCTTCCATTTAATTGTTAGACCTCCTTCAGACAAGTCGGACTTTTCATTTTCAGGATAGCTTTGCACTTATCGGGGTTTTCTTCGATTCCCCTTTGTGTTAGCATGAACCCTAGAAATTTTTCTGCCTCCACCGCAAAGGTACATTTTGTGGGATTTAGTCTCATCCCATGCGACCTTACGGTGTTGAAAACTTGCGAGATGTCTGTCAAGAGGTCGGTTTCCTCCTTAGTTTTCACCAGCATGTCATCTACGTAGACCTCCATTAAGTTCCCAAGGTGGGGAGCGAACACTTTATTCATCAACCTTTGATAGGTGGCCCCGACATTTTTTAATCCAAATGGCATCACCACATAGCAGTAGTTTGCTCTAGGTGTGATGAATGAAGTTTTTTCCTCATCTGGTTTATACATCGGGATTTAGTTGTATCCTGAGTAAGCATCCATAAATGACAAGTACTGATACCCTTAGCTTACGTATACTAGGGTGTCAATATTGGGAAGTGGATATGGGTCTTTGGGGCATGCTTTGTTCAGGTCAGTGTAGTCAACGCACATCCTCCACTTGCCGTTTTACTTTTTTACTAGCACTACATTTGCTAGCCATGCCGGGTACTTGACCTCTCGGATGAAGTCGGCTTCCAAGAGGGCTTGTACTTGCTCCTCCACCACCTGAGCTCGTTCTGTTCTGAGCTTGCGTCTGCACTGCTGTACGGGTCATGATCCAGGGTGTACTGACAGCTTGTGGGACATGAGCTGAGGGTCTATCCCTGGCATGTCAGAAGCTTTCCAAGCGAAGAGGTCAGAATTATCTCGCAGTAGCTTTATCAGCCTTTGTTTCAAATCTCCATCTAGGCTGGCCCCTATGTTGGTATTTTTTCCTTCCTCTTTTCCGATTTGAACCTCTTCGGTTCTTCCATTTAGTTGCGGTCGCAGCTCTTCCCTAGCTTTTATTCCCCCGAGCTCTATGGTGTGAACTTCCTTGCTCTTTCCTCGGAGGTTTAAGCTTTCATTGTAGCATTTTCTTGCCAATTTCTGGTCTCCTCATACAGTCGCTATTCCCCTAGGTGTTGGGAATTTCAGGCAAAGGTGAGGGGTTGACACCACCGCTTCGAGCTGATTTAACATAGTCCAGCCGATTAGGGCGTTATATGCCGACCCGACATCGATGACGATAAAGTCGATGCTAAGAGTTTTGGAATTTTCCCCCTTTCTGAAGGTCGTGCGGAGGGGGATGTATCCTAGTGGCTTAATTGGCATGTCTCCTAACCCATACAGAGTGTCCGGGTAAGCTTTTAGCTCTCTTTCATCCAACCCTAACTTGTCGAATGCGGGCTTAAAGAGTATATCAGCCGAACTCCCTTGGTCCACCAAGGTCCTGTGGAGGTTGGCATTTGCCAAGATCATGGTTATCACCACCAGGTCGTCATGCCCGGGCATGATCCCCTGCCCGTCCTCTTTGGTGAACGAGATGGTTAGGAGATCGGGAGATTCGTTTTCGACTTGATAAACTCGCTTCAGGTGTCTTTTGCGAGATGAATTAGTGAGTCCCCCTCCTGCGAATCCTCCAGAGATCATATGTATGTGTCTCTCGGAGGTTTGTGGTGGTGGGTCTCTTCTGTCTTCATCATCTCGCTTTCTTTTTCCAGGATTGTCCGACCTTTCCATGAGATATCTATCAAGTCGGCCTTCCCTGGCCAACCTTTCTATCACATTTTTAAGGTTGTAGCAATCATTTGTTGAGTGGCCATACATCTTATGGTACTCACAGTAGTCGCCGCGACTTCCTCCCTTTTTGTTTTTGATGGGTCTAGGAGGCGGCAACCTTTCAGTATTACAGATTTCTCTGTATACGTCCACTAGGGAGACTTTTAGAGGAGTATAGGAGTGATATCTCCTCGGCCTGTCGGGACCGACCTCATCTTTTTTCTTGGGCTCCCTTTCTCTCTCTTTTGCTGAGTGAGCAGGCCCATGTCGCCAGTTGGGCTCCCGTAGTCTGGCATTTTCTTCCATGTTGATGTACTTTTCTGCTCTCTCTTGTACATCACTCAAAGAGGTGGGGTGCCTTTTTGATATGGACTGAGAGAAGGGGCCCTCTCTAAGTCCATTTACTAACCCCATGATAACTGCCTCTGTGGGCAGGTCTTGAATTTCCAAACACGCTTTGTTGAACCTTTCCATGTAGTCATGTAGAGGTTCCCCGACCTCCTGCTTAACTCTCAAGAGACTCGGTGCGTGCTTTACTTTATCCTTCTGGATGGAGAACTGCATTAGGAATTTTCTCGAGAGGTCCTCAAAGCTGGTAACCGACCTTGGAGGGAGGCTATCGAACCACTTCATCGCTGCTTTCGACAGGGTGGTTGGGAAAGCATTGCAGCGAGTTACATCAAAAGCATCAGCCAGATACATCCGACTTTTGAAATTGCTTAAATGATGATTCGGGTCTGTGGTTCCGTCATAGAGGTTCATATTAGGGCTTTTGAAGTTTCTTAGAACTTTCGCCCTCATTATGTCCTCACAGAACGGGTCCTCTCCTCCCAGGGACGACTCTTCTCGGTCGCCACAGGAGTTCCGACTTTTGAGGGAGGATTCAAGCTTCAAGAGTTTTTCTTCCAACTCATTTTGTCGTTCTATCTCTTCCCTGAGATTTTGCTCTGCCTCTCGTTGTCGTTCTAACTCCTGTTCCAGTTGTTCCAAACGACCTTGGTGGCCGTGGACCAGCCCCATTAGCTTAGTTGCATGGGGTGGCCCTTCCTTTCCAGACTCTCATCCCTCCAAGAAATTTACCTTTGGGTTATTAAGCCCAGATGTGCCTTCTCTATGCTGGTTGATGAGCGGATAATTTATACGCTTTTTGGCATTATTTTTAGATAGTTTTTAGTAAGATCAAGCTACTTTTAGGGATGTTTTCATTAGTTTTTATGTTAAATTCACATTTCTGGACTTTACTATGAGTTTGTGTGTTTTTCTGTGATTTCAGGTAATTTCTGGCTGAAATTGAGGGATTTGAGCAAAACTCTGAAAAAGGCTGACAAAAGGACTGCTGATGCTGTTGGATTCTGACCTCCCTGCACTCGAAATGGATTTTCTGGAGCTACAGAACTCCAATTGGCGCGGTCTCAACGGCGTTGGAAAGTAGACATCCAGGTCTTTCCAGCAATATATAATAGTCCATACTTTATTCGAAGAATGACGACGTAACTTGGCGTTGAACGCCAAGTACATGCTGCTGTCTGGAGTTAAACGCCAGAAAAACGTCATGATCCGGAGTTGAACGCCCAAAACACGTCATAACTCGGAGTTCAACTCCAAGAGAAGCCTTAGCTCGTGTATTGATCAAGCTCAGCCCAAGCATACACCAAGTGGGCCCCGGAAGTGGATTTATGCATCAATTACTTATTTATGTAAACCCTAGGAGCTAGTTTATTATAAATAGAACATTTAACTAATGTATTAGACATCTTGGTTTTAATCTTTTGATCACTTCAGATCTTAGGATCAGCTCTTTGAACGCATAGTTCTTAGACCATGGGGGCTGGCCATTCGGCCATGCCTGGACCTCTTACTTATGTATTTTCAACGGTGGAGTTTCTGCACACCATAGATTAAGGGTGTGGAGCTCTGCTGTACCTCAAGTATTAATGAAGTTCTATTTTCTTTTATTCAAATCTCTCTTATTCTTATTCCAAGATATTCATTCGCACCCAAGAACATGATGAATGTGATGATTAGATAACCCTCATTATCATTCTCACTTATGAACGCACGTGATTGACAACCACTTCCGTTCTACATGCAACCGAGCTTGAATGTGTATCTCTTAGATTCCCCAACAGAATCTTCGTGGTATAAGCTAGATAGATGGCGGCATTTATGAGGATCCGGAAAGTCTCACCTTGTCTGTGGTATTCCGAGTAGGATCCTGGGAATCCGGAAAGTCTAACCTTGTCTGTGGTATTCCGAGTAGGATTCCGGTAATGAATGACTGTGACGTGCTTCAGACTTGCAAGTGCTGGGCGTGATGACAAACGCAAAAGAATCAAGGGATTCTATTCCAGTAAGCGCAGGAACCAACCAGTGATTAGCCGTGCTGTGACAGAGTGCGTGAGCGTAGTTTTCCCTGCGAGGATGGGATGTAGCCATCAACCATGGGTGATGCCTCCAGACGATTAGCCATGCGAGTGACAGCCGCAGAGGACCATTTTCCCGAGAGGATTGAAAGTAGCCACCACTGATGGTGAACCCCTATACACAGCTTGCCATGGAAAGGATTAAGAAGGATTGAGTTGAAGCAATAGGAGAGCAGGCGTCCTTGAGCCATACAGCATCTTCATATACTTAACTGAAATTCCTACCAATGAATCTACATAAGTATTCTATCCCTTTTATTATTTCTATTTTATTATTTCTATTTTCGAACCCATAAACAATTTTAATCTGCCTAACTGAGATTTGCAAGGTGACCATAGCTTGCTTCATACCAACAATCTCTGTGGGATCGACCCTTACTCACGTAAGGTTTATTACTTGGACGACCCAGTACACTTGCTGGTTAGTTGAACGGAGTTGTGAATTCAACTGGTGCCACTTAGAAGCCTTCATCTCAAAATAATTAGAACATGGATCACAATTTCGTCCACCAAGTTTTTGGCGCCGTTGCCGGGGATTGTTCGAGTATGGACAACTGACGGTTCATCTTGTTTCTCAGATTAGGTAATTTTCTTTTCAAAAAGTTTTCTAAAATCTTTCAAAAATATTTTTTTATTATTTTCGTTTTTTTTAATATAATTTTCGAAAAAAAATTAATAAAAATTCAAAAAAAATTAGAAAATCATAAAAAACCAAAAATATTTTGTGTTTCTTGTTTGAGTCTTGAGTCAATTTTTAAGTTTGGTGTCAATTGCATGCTTTTAAAAATTTTTCTTGCATTTTTCGAAAATCCCATGCATTCATAGTGTTCTTCATGATCTTCAAGTTGTTCTTGATAAGTCCTCTTGTTTGATCTTGATGTTTTCTTGTTTTGTGTTAGTTGTTATTTTTCATATGCATTTTTTGTTTGTTAGAGTCCATGCATTAAAGATTTCTAAGTTTGGTGTCTTGCATGTTTTCTTTGCATCAAAAATTTTTCAAAATTTTGTTCTTGATGTTCATCATGATCTTCAAAGTGTTCTTGGTGTTCATCTTGACATTCATAGCATTCTTGCATGCATTCATTGTTTTGATCCAAAAATTTCATGCATAAAGTATTTTTGTTGTTTTTCTCTCTCATGATTAAAAATTCAAAAATAAAAAAAATATCTTTTCCTTATTTCCCTCCAAATTTTCGAAATTTTGGGTTGACTTGGTCAAAAATTTTCAAAATTGGTTGTTTCTTACAAGTCAAGTCAAAATTTCAATTTCAAAAATCTTATCTTTTCAAAATCTTTTTCAAAAAAAAAAATCATATCTTTTTCAATTTTCTTTATAATTTTCGAAAATTTCAAAAACATTTTTCAAATTATTTTCAAAATCTTTTCCTTATCTTTACATCATATTTTCGAAAATTTACTAATAATTAATGTGATTGGTTCAAAAATTTGAAGTTTGTTACTTTCTTGTTAAGAAAGGTTCAATCTTTAAGTTCTAGAATCTTATCTTGTAGTTTCTTGTTAGTAAAGTAAATAATTTCAAAAATTTTTGAATTAAATCTTTTTATCTTTTATTTTATCTTTTTCAAAAATTTTATCTTTTTCAAAATTTGATTTCAAAATATCTTATCTAACTTACTATCTTCTTATCTTTTTCAAATCTTTTTCAATCAACTAACTAACTTTTTGTTTGTTTCTTATCTTTTTCAAAATCACCTAACTAATTCTCCCTCTTCTATTTTCGAAAATATCTCTTTCTTTTTCAAAAATTCTTTTTAATTAATTAATTGTTTCATGTTTTAATTTTAATTACAACTTAGTTCTAATTTTCGAAAATCACTAACCCCTTTTCAAAATTATTTTCGAAATCTCTCTTCTCTTTTCTTCTTCTATTTAATTATTTAATTACTAAAACTTCTCTTCACCTCTCTTCATCCAAAAATCCGAATCCTTCCTCATTCTTCTACCCCTTTCTTTTTCTACTAACATAAAGGAATCTCTATACTGTGACATAGAGGATTCCTCTTTCTTTTCTTGTTTTCTTCTCTTTCATATGAGCAGGAACAGGGAAAAAGGCACTCTTGTTGAAATTGATCCAGAACCTGAAAGGACTCTGAAGAGAAAATTAAGAGAAGCTAAATTAAATTATTCTAAAGGTAACCTTTCAGAAACATTAGAACAAGAGAAGGAGATGGCCGAAAATAATAATAATGCAAGGAGAATGCTTGGTGACTTCACAAAGCCAACATCCAAGTTTGATGGAAGAAGCATCTCCATTCCTGCCATTGGAGCCAATAACTTTGAGCTTAAGCCTCAACTAGTTGCTTTAATGCAACAAAACTGCAAGTTTTATGGACTTCCATCTGAAGATCCTTATCAGTTTTTAACTGAGTTCTTGCAGATCTGTGAGACTGTAAAGACGAATGGGGTTGATCCTGAAGTCTACAGACTCATGCTTTTCCCTTTTGCTGTAAGAGACAGAGCTAGAGTATGGTTGGATTCACAACCCAAGGATAGCCTGGACTCATGGGATAAGCTTGTCACTGCATTCCTGGATAAATTCTTTCCTCCTCAAAAGCTGAGCAAGCTGAGAGTGGATGTTCAAACCTTCAAACAAAAAGATGGTGAATCCCTCTATGAAGCTTGGGAAAGATACAAGCAGCTGACCAAGAGATGTCCATCTGACATGTTTTCAGAATGGACCATATTAGATATATTCTATTATGGTCTCTCTGAATTTTCGAAAATGTCATTGGACCATTCTGCAGGTGGATCTATTCACCTGAAGAAAACGCCTGAAGAGGCTCAAGAGCTCATTGACATGGTTGCAAATAACCAGTTCATGTACACTTCTGAGAGGAATTCCGTGAACAATGGGATACCTCAGAAGAAAGGAGTTCTTGAAATTGATACTCTGAATGCCATATTGGCTCAGAATAAAGTGTTGACTCAACAGGTCAACATGATCTCTCAAAATCTGAATGGATTGCAACATGCATCCAACAGTACTAGAGAGGCAGCTTCTGAAGAAGCTTATGATCCTGAGAACCCTGCCATGGTAGAGGTTAATTACATGGGTGAACCTTATGGAAACACCTATAACTCATCATGGAGAAATCATCCAAATTTCTCATGGAAGGATCAACAAAAACCTCAACAAGGTTTTGACAATGGTGGACGCAACAGGCTGGGCAATAGTAAGCCATATCCATCATCTTCTCAGCAACAGACAGAGAATTCTGAACAAAACACTTCTAATTTAGCCAATGTAGTCTCTGATCTGTCAAAGGCCACTTTCAGTTTCATGAATGAAACAAGATCATCCATTAGAAATCTGGAGGCACAAGTGGGCCAGCTGAGTAAGAAAGTCATTGAAACTCCTCCCAGTATTCTCCCAAGTAATACAGAAGAAAATCCAAAAGGAGAGTGCAAAGCCATTGACATAGTCAATATGGCCGAATGCACAAGGGAGGAGGAGGACGAAAATCCTAGTGAGAAAGACCTCCTGGGACGTCCCTCAAGCAAGAAGGAGTTTCCTATTGAGGATCCAAAGGAATCTGAGGCTCATACAAAGACCATAGAGATTCCATTAAATCTCCTTCTGCCATTCATGAGCTCTGAAGACTATTCATCCTCTGAAGAGGATGAAGATGTGACTGGAGAGCAAGTTGCTCAATATTTAGGAGCTATCATGAAGCTGAATGCCAAGTTATTTGGTAATGAGACTTGGGAAAGTGAACCTCCCTTGCTCATTAATGAACTGGACACTTGGATTCAGAAAATTCTACCTCAAAAGAAGCAAGATCCTGGCAAATTCCTAATACCCTGTACCATAGGCACCATGATCTTTGAAAAAGCTCTGTGTGATCTGGGGTCAGGGATAAATCTAATGCCACTCTCTGTAATGGAGAAGCTGGGGATCATTGAGATACAACCTGCCTTGTTCTCATTACAACTGGCAGACAAGTCATTGAGACAAGCTTATGGATTAGTAGAGGACGTGCTAGTAAAGGTTGAAGGCCTTTACATCCCTGCTGATTTCATAATCTTAGACACTAGGAAGGAAGAGGATGATTGCATCATCCTAGGAAGACCTTTCCTAGCCACAGCAGGAGCTGTGATAGATGTCAACACAGGTGAGTTAGTCCTTCAATTGAATGGGGACTACCTTGTGTTTAAGGCACATGGCCATCCCTCTGTCACAAAAGAGAGTAAGCATGAAGAGCTTCTCTCAGTTCAGAGTCAAGAAGAGCCCACACAGTCAAACTCTAAGTTTGGTGTTGTGAGGCCACAACCAAACTCTAAGTTTGGTGTTCAAACTCCATATCCAAACTCTAAGTTTGGTGTGGACAACTACACAACATTGACCTGATCACCTTGTGGCTCCATGAGAGCCACTGTCAAGCTATTGACATTAAAGAAGCGCTTGTTGGGAGGCAACCCAATTTTATTTATCTAATTTTATTTTATTTTGTTTCTTTGTTATTTTTGTGTTTAATTAGGTACATGATCATGAGGAGTCATGAAAAAAAATCAAAAAAATTAAAAACAGAGTCAAAAACAGAAGAAAAAAATTTTCACCCTGGAGGTAGCGCAGACTGGCGTTCAACGCCAGTAAGGTGCATCTGGCCGGCGTTCAACGCCAGAACAGAGCACCATTCTGGCGCTGAACGCCAGAAACAAGCAACAACCTGGCGTTAAACGCCAGGAACGTGCACAGAGAGGACAATCTGGCGCTGAACGCCAGAAACAAGCATGAAACTGGCGTTCAACGCCAGAAACATGCATTACATGGGCGTTGAACGCCCAGAACATGCACCAATGGGCGTTTGAACGCCAGAATGATGCATGAAGGCATGTTACATGCCTATATGGTGAAGGAATGGTATTTGTTTTCACCTCAGGATCTGTGGACCCCACAGGATCCTCACCTCAGGATCTGTGGACCCCACAGGATCCCCACCTACCATATTCCCACCTTACCTTTTAATCCTAATCACACTCTCCTAATCCAAATCTCAATTCACCCTTCCCCATATCACACTTCCCAAAAACCTTCACCAATCACCTCAAGTCCTCTTCCCAATTACCCCATTCACCATTCACATCAACCTCCTCTTCCCCATAAACCCCACCTACCTTCATCACATTCAAATTCAATTTCCCACCCATTCCCTCCCAAAATGGCCGAACAACCACCCTCCCTTCTCCCTATAAATAACCTTCCATTCTTCTTCATTTTCACACAACACAAATCCCTTCTTCACCTATATAGCCGAACCTACTTCTCTCCCTCTCTACCATATTCTCTTCTTCTTCTTCTACTATTCTTTTCTTTCTTGCTCGAGGACGAGCAAATTTTAAGTTTGGTGTGGTAAAAGCATAAGCTTTTTTTTGTTTTTCCATTACCAATGGCACCTAAGGCCGGAGTTTCCTCAAGAAAAGGGAAAGGGAAAGCAAAAGCTTCCACCTCCAAGTCATGGGAGATGGAAAGATTCATCTCCAAGAGCCATCAAGACCACTTCTATGATGTTGTGGCAAAGAAGAAGGTGATCCCTGAGGTCCCTTTCAAGCTCAAGAAGAATGAGTATCCGGAGATCCGACATGAGATTCAAAGAAGAGGTTGGGAAGTCTTAACCAACCCCATGCAACAAGTTGGAATCTTAATGGTTCAAGAGTTCTATGCCAATGCATGGATCACTAGGAACCATGACCAAGGTATGAACCCAAGCCCAAAGAACTATCTCACAATGGTTAGGGGGAAATACTTGGATTTCAGTCCGGAAAATGTGAGGTTGGCGTTTCACTTGCCTATGATGCAAGGTGATGAACGCCCCTACACTAGAAGGGTCAACTTTAATCAAAGGTTAGACCAAGTCCTAATGGACATATGTGTGGAAGGCGCCCAATGGAGAATAGACTCCAAAGGCAAACCGGTCCAACTAAGAAGACTGGACCTCAAGCCTGTAGCTAGAGGATGGTTGGAGTTCATCCAAAGATCCATCATCCCTACAAGCAACCGATCTGAAGTTACTGTGGATCGGGCCATCATGATCCATAGCATCATGATTGGAGAGGAAGTAGAAGTTCATGAGGTCATCTCCAATGAATTCTACAAAATAGCCGACAAGCCCTCACCCATGGCACGGCTAGCCTTCCCTCACCTTATTTGCCATCTATGTTACTCAGCTGGAGTTATCATAGAAGGAGATGTTTCCATAGAAGAAGACAAGCCCATTACCAAGAAAAGGATGGAGCAAGCAAGAGAAGCTCCTCACGGCCCTCAAGAGGTGCATGAGGAAGCTCATCATCAACAATTCCCTGAGATGCCTCAAGGAATGCACTTCCCTCCCAACAACTATTGGGAGCAACTCAATACCTCCTTAGAAGATTTGAGCCACAATGTGGGACAATTAAGGGTGGAACATCATAAGCACTCCATCATTCTCCAAGAAATAAGAGAAGATCAAAGAGCAATGAGGGAGGAGCAACAAAGGCAAGGAAGGGACATAGAAGAATTGAAGAACATCATTGGTCCTTCAAGAAGAAGACGCCACTAGAGGTGGATTCATTCCTTGTTCTTTATTTCTTTCTGTTTTCGGTTTTTAATTGTTATGTTTACCTATGTTTTTGTGTCTCTGCTTCATGATCATTAGTGTGTAACCATGCCTTAAAGCTATGAATAAAATCCATTACTCCTTCACCTTTCTTAAAAGAAAAATGTTTTAATTCAAAAGAACAAGAAGTACATAAATTTCGAAAATAGCTCTTGAATTTAATTTAATTATATTGATGTGGTGACAATACTTTTTGTTTTCTGAATGAATGATTGAACAGTGCATATGTCTTTGGATATTGTTGTTTATGAGTGTTAAAATTGTTGGTTCTTGAAAGAATGATGAACAAAGAGAAATGTTATTGATGATCTGAAAAATTCATGAAATTGATTCTTGAAGCAAGAAAAAGCAGTGAAAAAAAATATATATAAATATGGCTAAAAAGAGTATATAGAAAAAGAAGGAGCAATAGAAAAAGCCAATAGCCCTTAAAACCAAAAGGCAAGGGTAAAAAGGATCCAAGGCTTTGAGCATCAATGGATAGGAGGGCCCAAGGAAATTAAATCCAGGCCTAAGCGGCTAAATCAAGCTGTCCCTAACCATGTGCTTGTGTCATGAAGGTCCAAGCAAAAAGCTTGAGACTAAGTGGTTAAAGTCGTGATCCAAGGCAAAAGAGTGTGCTTAAGAGCTCTGGACACCACTAACTGGGGACTTTAGCAAAGCTAAGTCACAATCTGAAAAGGTTCACCCAGTTATGTGTCTGTGGCATTTATGTATCCGGTGGTAATACTGGAAAACAAAGTGCTTAGGGCCACAGCCAAGACTCATAAGTAGCTGTGTTCAAGAATCAACATGCTTAACTAGGAAAGTCAATAACACTATCCCAAATTCTAAGTTCTCCAGAGACGCCAATCCCTCTAAACTACAAAGGAAAAAGTGAGATGCCAAAACTGTTCAGAAGCAAAAAGCTACAAGTCCCGCTCATTTAATTATAATTAATATTCATTGATATTTCTGAATTTATAGTATATTCTCTTCTTTTTATCCTATTTGATTTTCAGTTGCTTGGGGACAAGCAACAATTTAAGTTTGGTGTTGTGATGAGCGGATAATTTATACGCTTTTTGGCATTGTTTTTAGATAGTTTTTAGTAAGATCAAGCTACTTTTAGGGATGTTTTCATTAGTTTTTATGTTAAATTCACATTTCTGGACTTTACTATGAGTTTGTGTGTTTTTCTGTGATTTCAGGTAATTTCTGGCTGAAATTGAGGGATTTGAGCAAAACTCTGAAAAAGGCTGACAAAAGGACTGCTGATGCTGTTGGATTCTGACCTCCCTGCACTCGAAATGGATTTTCTGGAGCTACAGAACTCCAATTGGCGCGGTCTCAACGGCGTTGGAAAGTAGACATCCAGGTCTTTCCAGCAATATATAATAGTCCATACTTTATTCGAAGAATGACGACGTAACTTGGCATTGAACGCCAAGTACATGCTGCTGTCTGGAGTTAAACGCCAGAAAAACGTCATGATCCGGAGTTGAACGCCCAAAACACGTCATAACTCGGAGTTCAACTCCAAGAGAAGCCTTAGCTCGTGTATTGATCAAGCTCAGCCCAAGCATACACCAAGTGGGCCCCGGAAGTGGATTTATGCATCAATTACTTACTTATGTAAACCCTAGGAGCTAGTTTATTATAAATAGAACATTTAACTAATGTATTAGACATCTTGGTTTTAATCTTTTGATCACTTCAGATCTTAGGATCAGCTCTTTGAACGCATAGTTCTTAGACCATGGGGGCTGGCCATTCGGCCATGCCTGGACCTCTTACTTATGTATTTTCAACGGTGGAGTTTCTGCACACCATAGATTAAGGGTGTGGAGCTCTGCTGTACCTCAAGTATTAATGAAGTTCTATTTTCTTTTATTCAAATCTCTCTTATTCTTATTCCAAGATATTCATTCGCACCCAAGAACATGATGAATGTGATGATTAGATAACCCTCATTATCATTCTCACTTATGAACGCACGTGATTGACAACCACTTCCGTTCTACATGCAACCGAGTTTGAATGTGTATCTCTTAGATTCCCCAACAGAATCTTCGTGGTATAAGCTAGATAGATGGCGGCATTTATGAGGATCCGGAAAGTCTCACCTTGTCTGTGGTATTCCGAGTAGGATCCTGGGAATCCGGAAAGTCTAACCTTGTCTGTGGTATTCCGAGTAGGATTCCGGTAATGAATGACTGTGACGTGCTTCAGACTTGCAAGTGCTGGGCGTGATGACAAACGCAAAAGAATCAAGGGATTCTATTCCAGTAGGCGCAGGAACCAACCAGTGATTAGCCGTGCTGTGACAGAGTGCGTGAGCGTAGTTTTCACTGCGAGGATGGGATGTAGCCATCAACCATGGGTGATGCCTCTAGACGATTAGCCATGCGAGTGACAGCCGCAGAGGACCATTTTCCCGAGAGGATTGAAAGTAGCCATCGCTGATGGTGAACCCCTATACACAGCTTGCCATGGAAAGGATTAAGAAGGATTGAGTTGAAGCAATAGGAGAGCAGGCGTCCTTGAGCCATACAGCATCTTCATATACTTAATTGAAATTCCTACCAATGAATCTACATAAGTATTCTATCCCTTTTATTATTTCTATTTTATTATTTCTATTTTCGAACCCATAAACAATTTTAATCTGCCTAACTGAGATTTGCAAGGTGACCATAGCTTGCTTCATACCAACAATCTCTGTGGGATCGACCCTTACTCACGTAAGGTTTATTACTTGGACGACCCAGTACACTTGCTGGTTAGTTGAACGGAGTTGTGAATTCAACTGGTGCCACTTAGAAGCCTTCATCTCAAAATAATTAGAACATGGATCACAATTTCGTCCACCACTGGTCATTGGTTCCTTGGTGAAGGGTCAGGTTCACGTCATTGTTTCTGGTATCTGGATTTTCTTGTTCGGAATCAGATGCTGTATGACCATCTTCTGGTGAGTTGTCCGCCATTACTGGTTGATCTCTCGGGTCCCCAGCAATGGCGCCAATGTTACATTGGGTAACCGGAGATTAATGGGCTAGACTCGTTGGGTTGGCCCAATCGTCTGGGGAAGGAAGCCTTCGAGCGGGTTTGCGTCTTTAGGGCCTCCGTCCGACTTGTATGTGTGAGAGAATGGAGGGTGGTACCTGCAAAGGCACTCTGATGCCTAAGTTAGCAAGAGTATGAGCAGGTCTAGAGAGTATTGGGACTTAGAGATACCTGAGGGGTGTTAGTGTATTTATAGTGGTGAACCAATAACTACTGTTGGAGTAGTTCCACCTTTTAGGGTGGATAATCGTTCTTTTATCTTAGGGAGGTTACGATATGGCTCTTGGAAGTGGATTGAGAGATTTTAGGGGTAGTTATTATCTGCCACCTAATCTTTGCTTTCAACTTCGTTGGATCAAGTCGTGGGGAGCACCGACTTCTTAAGAGAAGGTCAGTGTACTGAGGTGCCCAACCTTGTGGGTTGGATCTGTCGTTTGGACCTGGGCCTTAGCGTTGGGTCAGGGTATGAACACAAACTTTTCGATTGTTGAGGGGAGTTTCCTGCGGTAGAGATGACAATAGTCTTGTTCTTGTTGCTACCATGGAACTTCCCTACGAAAAGCGAGTTCTTGACAATATTATCCATGTGCTTGAAGTCTTGAACCAAGGTTAGTGGCTCGTGGTGATGCATCTATTGCTGATCCTAGACCTCTCAAGTTTGTACCTCTTCTTCAGGGAATGAGACATTAAGATTTGGTAGAACGGTGAGGTTAATTCTTTAACATTGACTTCAGAGTAGAACTACATTGAAGCTAAATGAACTTTTTTGGATTCAAATAGGACACTTTAAACTTTAGGGACTAAAACAGGATTAGACCCAAACATAAGTAACCAATTTAATACTTTATCCTTTTATCTAATATAAAAATTCAATTATAAACTTTTAAATTATAAAAATTTAATTAAATATTTAATAAAAATATAACAACAAACAGAATAATAAAATCATACACAAAAATTAAAATAAAAATACTGTAAATTTTTTAAAAAATCAATAGTAATTACTAATTACAGATTAAAAATTTGGTCCTCTAATATTAAATTCTGGGATCAGGTCCATTTGTTGTGTATGGAATCATTTTGCCCATCCATAATATAACCAAAATAACAAAATAAAATACAGGGTAATTTACATTAATAAACCAATATTCATCCAATTTTATGCGAATCATCCAAAATAAAAAATGCAGCGTGAATCACTTCAATCACATCTCTATATAAATCAAATGAGTCAGACTAGATTTAGTTTTCTATATAAATCGAAATAGTCTAGTTCGATTTATACATATTTGTATGTTGTCCTACTAAATCTAATCAGACTGTTTCGATTTATACATATATCACTACAAGAATAATTAGTTTTAGCAACAAATTTTTAGCAGCAATAATAAAATGGCCACTATTTTTTTATTTAAGTTTTTTTTTGTAGTCATTATATATTTGTCATTAGTACTATATATTATAATGGCTATTATTATTATTCCCACTAAAAATATAAAAAAATTATTTTTAATAAAAAATTTTAGTGGCCATAGTAGTATAGTACTATAGCTGGTATTATTTTATTAAAATATTTTTTATAAAAATTACTCAATTGCCAAATAAAAAGAAGAACAAGAGCCACCCCACTCCTTTTTCTCTCTCTTTGGAAAACCCAACCCTAAACCCAGCCACCATCACCATCTCCATCGCCGAACTCTTCTCCTCTGAGACCGTGGGTGCCGTCGCACCCTTCTCATCGTCGGACTCTTCTCATCGCCGGACTCTTCTCATCGCCGCCGTTTTTTGCAATGGCAAGATCCGCCACCAGTCGCCATCCTCCACCGAGCTCCTTGACGGCCATACTGTCACCTCGTCATCGTCCTCCTCCGTGGAGCTGCCAGAACTCAGATTCAGAAGATTGCTATTGCGATTGCCGCACGAGTCATCCTCCGACAAGATTTACCAGCTCCGCGGGGCGCTGATGATGGTGGCGGTGCCTTTGGTACTCGTCACAATTGTGCTTTACGTGTTGCCTTCCATTTCCTCCAATGACTCCATCAATGACTACACCCTCACGCACCGCAAGATTTCGCCCGATAACAGAGCCTCTAGCTTCTACGCCGTCGTCTTCGATGCTGGCAGCGTTGGCAGCTACATTCACATTTTCCACTTCGATCGCAATCTTGGCATTGTTCACATTGGCAAAGATCTCGAGCTATTCGTTCAGGTTGGTGATATCCTACCGATTTGCATTTTGCTTCACTAGTTCATAGTAAGATTTGCATTGTATAAGCAATTTACACTCATTATTTTTTAGAATAAAGTTCAAAGGTCTTTGTTCATTGGAGATTGATGAGATTATAAGAAATTTATGTAAGATGAAATTGCCACAAAGAAATCAATCAACTGATTGATGCTATAGAGATAGCAGTTAAAACTCAAATTCTAATAGTATCCATCCTGTTGGAGTTAAACCCCAAAATGGTCCTTGAGATTGGCGTTTTGCATTGAAATCGTCCCTGAGATTCCAATTGCACCAATTACGTCCGTGAGATTGAAAAAAATGCACTATAGTAGTCTCTGACCCATTTTCCATTAATGACGTAATGACATGGCATGATGACGTGTACTATAAGTGACACGTGTCACTTCATGATTTGGCCACGTATAATGGTAGGATGATGTGGTGACCAGTGACACGTGGCATGCTGACGTGGATAGTTGTGCCACGTGTCACAATGTTATTTGGCCACATGTCCCGTTGTGCCATGTGTCGCAACAGTATTCGTCCACGTGTCATCCATTATGCCATCGTTGTATATGCACCAAATTACTCCCTCACTTTGCATTAAGTGACTCATTTTAGTCCCTGAAATTGAATGTCGTGCACCAAACTAGTCCCTTCATCAATTTTTTCTCATTTTTTTCTATAAATTCAAAATTCTCAATATTTTTGAATACATTAATTTCAATTCTATTTTTTCACACGTTCTTCAAATAAAAGTGTTTTTATAAAATATTTTTTCTCTTGCGAATACCCTATTCGCCGACTTGGAGTTAACGTGAAGGCTTTTCAAGCATCTTCACTACCATCTCCAACCTCTTTCAGTACTTTTATAAAATATTTTTTTTTCTTGCGGATACCTCTAATAGCCGCCGTCTTGGAGTTGACGTGAAGGCATTTCAAGCTTCCCTCATTATCATCTCCGATCTCTTTTATCTAGACTGCAGAGATCAAAAGTGGTAATGAGGGTGGTTGAAGTGCCTTCAATCTAGCTCATTTATACATAACTAAAATGTGTATTTCATAAGAAAAAAATATTTATTTTAATTATTAATTTCTTGTTAAAAACACATGTTTTTTTATGAAAAAAATGTGTCCAATCAATCATATAATTATTTTTTTATAATAACATACTTATATATTACAAAATTTACCAATATTAAATTATTAAAAAAATATATAATTAAAACTAAAATTTTAAACTTTTTTATAAAAGCACTTGTATTTAAAGATATATGAAAAAATAGAATTGAAATTAGTGTATCCAAGATATTAAAATTTTAAATTTGAAAAAAATGAGAAAAAATTGGTGAAGGGACTAGTTTGGTGCACAACATTCAATTTCAGGGACTAAAATGAGTCACTTAATGCAAAGTGAGGGACTAATTTGGTGCATATACGATAGCATAATGGATGACACGTGGACGAATACTGTTGCGACACGTGGCACAACTGGACACGTGGCTAAATAACATTGTGACACGTGGCACAACTATCCATGTCAGCATGCCACGTGTCACTGGTCACCACATCATCCTACCATTACACGTGGCCAAATCATGAAGTGACACGTGTCACTTACAGTCCACGTCATCATGCCATGTCATCACGTCGTTAATGGAAAATGGGTCAGGGACTATTATGGTGCATTTTTTGCAATCTCAGGGACGTAATTGGTGCAATTGGAATCTCAGGGACGATTTCAGTGCAAAACGCCAATCTCGGGGACCATTTTGGGGTTTAACTCCATCCTGTTGAAATGAATTTAATTTGAATACTTTAACCGCTCTTGATTGTTCTTGATTTAGGTTTTCATCTTCAATTTCTCTGATTATGAGATTTTTGAATACTTTGTGATTTTTGCATCTTTCTTTTGTGTGTGTCGTGTGTGCAGCGGCTGTAATTTCCGTGGTTCAGAAACAACACCAGTTTCTGGTGAGTCTGCCTCTGTATAATACAACTGTTATGGAGTAATGGAGGTAACTAAATTAATACTCCTTCTTTTCCATGCTAGATTTTTCATTGAAATTTGGAATATTGTCATTGTTAGTTCAAGAATGTGATGGTTTATCAGACAAAATCATCGAGTAGAGCTAATAGGTAGAATGAATCTGCTTATGGTTTATTATGTGATGGTATTGTTGGAAGGTAGATAGCTTTGTTTATACAGCATCTATTTCTTGTGGTTTAATTTTTAGTTATATTCCATTATTCTAATGTACACCCTCTAATTTGACTTTTATTTGCTCAAATTAAACCAGTGAAAAATTGTCTTTATTCTCTTTGTTGTTTCTAGCCTGAAGTTCTCAAGATCTTTTCTCTGTTGATCCCCCCAAAAAAGTCATTTCATCTTAAATAAGAGAAATTTTTGTTTGTAAAGAAAGATTCTTTCTGGAATTTCATTCATGGCTATTGTGGGTAGGGTGGTTATTGTGGGCTGAGCAAAGTTTGTACTCTTTTTATGTGTTATTAACTTTTGATGGGTATTTGGGTTTGTTCACAATCCCAAGAGAGTTCATGGGGTCCTTCAAATTTTTTACCAGAAGAAAGCAAGTTGATTCTGTAGAAGTCGAAACCAAGGGTCTCCTTGCCAAGGAGTTAACTGTTCCTCATCTAATTGCAATTGGTAATCAATTCATTAATTAATTCTTTATTATTATTTTCATTCTTTAATTGATTGATTTGTTTGGATAATGATCATATATTAGGTGTTGGTTCAGCAATTGGTGCTGGAGTGTATGTTCCTGTTGGACCGATTACAAGAGAGGAAGCAGCTGCAGAAGGGAAGGAAAAAGTAGGAAAGGAGGACAAGGTAATAACATTATAAATATTATTATAACATTAACATTATTAAGCTTAGTTCATCATTAAATTCATCATCGTACTATTATCGTTATATATGACCAAGTTTCAAGTTTTATTTATTATTAATAACAAAAAAGAGAGGGGAGGGGACTGTGTCTAACATGCGCGGGGTTCACGGTGTCACCAGAATGTGGCGTTAAGCTTCAAAACCCAACGTACAAAAAATTAAAAAATGTGAGAATTAACAAATGTTAAATAATTTAACATATTTAACAAGAATAAGAAAATAACAAAATGAGTGGCCGGACTAATATATTTGACTAGTTTGATGATGATCATTATTGTTGCTATATAGTACATGCTAGTGTTGTGGCAAAGATTCTGACCGTGTTTTGGTTTTGTTTGTTTCTTTTGTGTGGCGAATAATTACTGACCATGGATTCCTGTTCCTCATTATGCGTTCATTTCTCAATTTATTTGGGTGAGTTACCTTTTTTTTAATATACTTTGACCACATGATACACTTTGATTTACTTTACTGTGCTCAAGTGTGAAGTATATTCCCCCACCCTCCCGTGTATTTATTTTGTCATATTGAGATTCAGATTCTTGTCTAAGTTGAATGATTTTTCTCAAATAATGTAGGTGGCTATGATAAGGAAGAGAAAGCGGCCAGAGCTTATGATCTCGCTGCTCTTTCATTTCTGTTGGTGGGAATAGCAGCTGCTCTTTCATCATTTTGTTATATGCAGAACTTGCAAGTTGCTGCCCTTCTGCTGAGAGTACATATCACTATTCATACATATGCCTTGGAGAAGGGTACTTTATTTAATTTTCTCCATTCTAATATCTTTTAAAAGTTTTGGTTTATCCTTCTTGTTTCATTTCAATATAACTTAACTTTTTCACAGAAAACTATTTATGTGCTTTTATAGATTTGAAGATATAGTGCTAGTGTTTTCAAATTAAAATACACAATAAAGATGGTCGGACTAAAGAAAAATTGAGTGTATTTTATAAAAAAAAATAGAGTGATGGAGGTTCTGATCTTGATAATTATCCTATCAATATTTGTAGTTTCCTCTTCTGTCCAAAAGCACATGCTTGCAGAAGTTGGTTAGTGGCACCAATGAGGAGAACAATGATGAAGTTTACATCCATGACATTCCTGGAGGACCTGTTGCATTTGAGATATGTGTCAAGTTCTATTATGGTATGGACCGGATTTTACTGATGTTATTATAATAAAGTACATGCTAGCTAGTTTTCTAATGCTGTAAGTGTTCCAGTGATATGTTGCAGTTGGTGGAATTTAATGGAGGTTCTCATCTCGAATTTAACCTTCTTAGATTCTCCATTTTGGAATATCCATATCCTATATATTTCAGGTTTGTCTTCTATGGAAGGACTGAGTTTAGATTATTTATTCCTTGTTTTCTTCTACACTTCATTTACTTCCTCTTCCATTATCATTCAAAAGTTGTGCTTATTGATTGGGGTAAGATAGAACGTAGCAATTTTCACCACTTCATGAGCAAAATTAATTTACTGTGATTAATTTATAAAGCTATGTTGTTGCCTAGTTATGACACTTATTTCTTCTTTTATTCTTTTTCCTTGTTATATGGATATACTTTAAATCCACATTTTGATTACTTAAACGTAGAACTTATGCTTGTTTGTTCTTCTAATAGTTACTAGAAACAACCGAAAACAAGCATTGAAACTCTAATGTATAAAATAAAACTCTTAATACATAAAATTGGCATTATTTGAAAATTGGTTTAGTGCAATATAATATCCAAACATTCTTTATAGAACTATTTAGATGTATGGTTCTGATTTGTTTCTTATCTGCATATGGCTCTTCTCATATTTTGCTGAAGAGTGTTCTGATTGAACCAACAAGTGAAAATACTAGCATCGGATTAGCTTTCATGGCCGCAGCCAAGGGTTACAAGCACAAAATTATATTGCCTGCTTCGATGAATCTCGAAAGAGGAATCACTCTGCTGGCTTTTGGGGCTGAGTTGGTTCTAACAGACCCTGCAAAGGGAATGAAAAGAAGCCCTTCAGAAGGCTGAAGAGATTATGGCTAAGACTCCTAATTCCTACACGCCTCAGCAATTTGTGTATATAATGTAGATTTACTCTTAAATTCTTTTTTTCCTTGTAGTATTTGTGTTGTTTAAAGTTTTATTATACTTTATTATTTTTCAAAAGAAAATTGTGTATAAATATTTTGAATTTAATGAAATATTTCGTTTTGTACTAATTAATTTTAGTATATTTATATTATGTACAATAATAATAATTGTTGGTTTGAAATTTTAGAAAAAGGATAGGTTGTTATTTCTAAAAGAGTGAGTATAATTATAAAAGTTTTAAGATTTTAGTGGCCATATAAATTGCCGGTAAAATGAGTTTTGGCGGCAATAGTAATAGCCACTAAAAGTAAATAACATTGAAATTTTAGAATTACTTTTGGTGGCTGATGAGCGGATAATTTATACGCTTTTTGGCATTGTTTTTAGGAAGTTTTTAATAAGTTTAAGCTACTTTTAGGGATGTTTTCCTTAGTTTTTATGTTAAATTCACATTTCTGGACTTTACTATGAGTTTGTGTGTTTTTCTGTGATTTCAGGTGAATTCTGACTGAAATTGAGGGATTTGAGCAAAACTATGAAAAAGGCTGACAAAAGGACTGCTGATGCTGTTGGATTCTGACCTCCCTGCACTCGAAATGGATTTTCTGGAGCTACAGAACTCTAAATGGCGCTCTCTCAACGGCGTTGGAAAGTAGACATCCAGGGCTTTCCAGCAATATATAATAGTCCATACTTTATTCGGAAATTGACGACGTAACTTGGCGTTGAACGCCAAGTACATGCTGCTGTCTGGAGTTAAACGCCAGAAAAACGTCATGATCCGGAGTTGAACGCCCAAAACACGTCATAACTCAAAGTTCAACTCCAAGAGAAGCCTCAGCTCGTGGATTGACCAAGCTCAGCCCAAGCATACACCAAGTGGGCCCCGGAAGTGGATTTATGCATCAATTACTTACTCATGTAAACCCTAGTAGCTAGTCTAGTATATATAGGACATTTATCTATTGTATTAGACATCTTTTGACCACTTTAAGTCTTTTTCATTCGGTCACTTGATCATGGAGAGGGCTGGCCATTCGGCCATGCCTGAACCTCTTTCACTTATGTATTTTCAACGGTGGAGTTTCTGCACACCATAGATTAAGGGTGTGGAGCTCTGCTGTACCTCAAGTATCAATGCAGTTCTATTATCTTTTATTCGGTCTCTATCTTATTCTTATTCCAAGATATTCATTCGTATCCAAGAACATGATGAATGTGATGAGTAAATAACCCTCATTATCATTCCCACTTATGAACGCGCGTGATTGACAACCACTTCCGTTCTACATGCAACAGAGCTTGAATGTGTATCTCTTAGATTCCCCAACAGAATCTTCGTGGTATAAGCTAGATAGATGGCGGCATTTATGAGGATCCGGAAAGTCCAACCTTGTCTGTGGTGTTCCGAGTAGGATCCTGGGAATCCGGAAAGTCTAACCTTGTCTGTGGTATTCCGAGTAGGATTCCGGTAATGAATGACTGTGACGTGCTTCAAACTTGCAAGTGCTGGGCGTTAGTGACAGACGCAAAAGAATCAAGGGATTCTATTCCAGTAGGCGCGGGAACCAACTAGTGATTAGCCGTACTGTGACAGAGTGCGTGAGCATTAGTTTTCACTGCGAGGATGGGATGTAGCCATCAACCATGGGTGATGCCTCCAGATGATTAGCTGTGCGAGTGACAGCCGCATAGGATATTTTCCCGAGAGGATTGAAAGTAGCCACAGCTGATGGTGAACCTCTATACACAGCTTGCCATGGAAAGGAGTAAGAAGGATTGAGTAGAAGCAGTGGGAAGGCAGACGTCCGTGAGTCATACAGCACCTCCATACACTTATCTGAAATTCTCACCAATGAATCTACATAAGTATTTCTATCCTCTTTATTATTTATTATTTATTTTATTCCAATAATCACAATTACCCTTTAATCTGTCTAACTGAGATTTACAAGGTGACCATAGCTTGCTTCATACCAACAATCTCTGTGGATTCGACCCTTACTCACGTAAGGTTATTACTTGGACGACCCAGTACACTTGCTGGTTAGTTGAACGGAGTTGTGAAAATAAACAGTGCCCTAAGAGTAAACTCATCAAAGTATAAAGAACATGTGATCACAATTTCGTCCACCAAGTTTTTGGCGCCGTTGCCGGGGATTGTTCGAGTATGGACAACTGACGGTTCATCTTGTTGCTCAGATTAGGTAATTTTCTTTTCAAAAATCTTTTTCAAAATTTTTCTTTTATTTTTCGTTTTTCCTAACATTATTTTCGAAAAAAAAAAATTTAATAAAAATACAAAAAAAAATTAATAAAATCATAAAAATCAAAAATATTTCATGTTTCTTGTTTGAGTCTTGAGTCAATTTTTAAGTTTGGTGTCAATTGCATGTTTTTAAAAAAAAAATTTTTCTTGCATTTTTCGAAAATCCCATGCATTCATAGTGTTCTTCATGATCTTCAAGTTGTTCTTGATAAGTCTTCTTTTTTGATCTTGATGATTTCTTGTTTGTGTCTTTTCTTGTTTTTCATGTGCATTTTTGCATTCATATTTTCCATGCATTAAAAATTTCTAAGTTTGGTGTCTTGCATGTTTTCTTTGCATCAAAAATTTTTCAAAAATATGTTCTTGATGTTCATCATGATCTTCAAAGTGTTCTTGGTGTTCATCTTGACATTCATAGCATTCTTGCATGCATTCATGGTTTTGATCTAAAATTTTCATGCATAAAGTATTTTTGTTGTTTTTCTCTCTCATGATTAAAAATTCAAAAATAAAAAAAAATATCTTTTCCTTATTTCCCTCCAAATTTCGAAATTTTGGGTTGACTTGGTCAAAAATTTTTAAAATTAGTTGTTTCTTACAAGTCAAGTCAAAATTTCAATTTTAAAAAAATTCTTATCTTTTCAAAATCTTTTTCAAAAATCATATCTTTTTTTTCTTTTTTTCGAAAATTTTAAAAATTATTTTTTCAAAATCTTTTTCTTACCTTTATATGTAATTTTAAAAAATTCACTAATAATTAATGTGATTGGTTCAAAAATTTGAAGTTTGTTACTTTCTTGTTAAGAAAGGTTCAATCTTTAAGTTCTAGAATCTTATCTTGTAGTTTCTTGTTAGTGAAGTAAGTAATTTCAAAATTTTTAAATTAAATCTTTTTATCTTATCTTTTTCAAAATTTTATCTTTTTCAAAATTTGAATTTCAAAATATCTTATCTAACCTCTTATCTTCATATCTTTTTCAAATTTGATTTCAAATCTTTTTCAATCAACTAACTAACTTTTTGTTTGTTTCTTATCTTTTTCAAAACCACCTAACTACTTTTCCCTCTTCTATTTTCGAAAATATCTCATCCCTTTTTCAAAAATTCTTTTTAATTAATTAATTGTTTCATGTTTTAATTTTAATTACAATTTATCTCTAATTTTCACTAACCCCTTTTTAAAATTATTTTCGAAATTCTTTTCTCCTCTCTCTCTTCTTCTTCTATTTAATTATTTAATTACTAACACTTCTCTTCACCTCTCTTCATCCAAGAATCCGAATCCCCCTCTTCATTCTTCTACCCCTTTCTTTTTCTACTAACATAAAGGAATCTCTATACTGTGACATAGAGTATTCCTCTTCTTTTCTTGTTTTCTTCTCTTTCATATGAGCAGGAACAAGGATAAAGGCACTCTTGTTGAAATTGATCCAGAACCTGAAAGGACTCTGAAGAGAAAATTAAGAGAAGCCAAATTACAACAATCCAGAAGAACCCTTCTAGAAATTTTCGAACAAGAGAAAGAGATGGCAGACGGAAATAATAATAATAATGCAAGAAGAATGCTTGGTGATTTCACAAAGCCAACATCCAAGTTTGATGGAAGAAGCATCTCCATTCCTGCCATTGGAGCCAATAACTTTGAGCTTAAGCCTCAACTAGTTGCTCTATTGCAACAAAACTGCAAGTTTTATGGACTTCCATCTGAAGATCCTTATCAGTTTTTAACTGAGTTCTTGCAGATCTGTGAGACTGTGAAGACGAATGGAGTTGATCCTGAAGTCTACAGACTCATGCTTTTCCCTTTTGCTGTAAGAGACAAAGCTAAAGTATGGTTGGATTCACAACCCAAGGATAGCCTGGACTCATGGGATAAGCTGGTCACTGCCTTCTTGGATAAATTCTGTCCTCCTCAAAAGCTGAGCAAGCTGAGAGTGGATGTTCAAACCTTCAAACAAAAAGATGGTGAATCCCTCTATGAAGCTTGGGAAAGATACAAGCAGCTGACCAAAAGATGTCCATCTGACATGTTTTCAGAATGGACCATATTAGATATTTTCTATTATGGTCTCTCTGAATTTTCGAAAATGTCATTGGACCATTCTGCAGGTGGATCTATTCACCTGAAGAAAACGCCTGAAGAGGCTCAAGAACTCATTGACATGGTTGCAAACAACCAGTTCATGTATACTTCTGAGAGGAATTCCGTGAATAATGGGGTACCTCAGAAGAAAGGAGTTCTTGAAATTGATGCTCTGAATGCCATACTGGCTCAGAACAAAATGTTGACTCAACAGGTCAACATAATCTCTCAAAATCTGAATGGATTGCAACATGCATCCAACAGTACTAGAGAAGCAGCTTCTGAAGAAGCTTATGATCCTGAAAACCCTGCCATGGCAGAGGTTAATTACTTAGGTGAACCTTATGGAAACACCTATAACTCATCATGGAGAAATCATCCAAATTTCTCATGGAAGGATCAACAAAAACCTCAACAAGGTTTTAACAATGGTGGACGCAACAGGCTGAATAATAGCAAGCCATATCCATCATCTTCTCAGCAACAGACAGAGAATTCTGAACAAAACACTTCTAATTTAGCCAATATAGTCTCTGATCTGTCAAAGGCCACTTTCAGTTTCATGAATGAAACAAGATCCTCCATTAGAAATCTGGAGGCACAAGTGGGCCAGCTGAGCAAGAAAGTCATTGAAACTCCTCCCAGTATTCTCCCAAGCAATACAGAAGAGAACCCAAAAGGAGAGTGCAAGGCCATTGACATAGTCAATATGGCCGAATGCACAAGGGAAGAGGAGGACGAAAATCCCAGTGAGGAAGACCTCCTGGGACGTCCCTCAAACAAGAAGGAGTTTCCTATTAAGGATCAAAAGGAATCTGAGGCTCATACAGAGACCATAGAGATCCCATTAAATCTCCTTCTGCCATTCATGAGCTCTGAAGAATATTCATCCTCTGAAGAGAATGAAGATGTAACTGGAGAACAAGTTGCTCAATATTTAGGAGCTATCATGAAGCTGAATGCCAAATTGTTTGGTAATGAGATTTGGGAAAGTGAACCTCCCTTGCTCATTAGTGAACTAGATACTTGGATTCAGAGAACTCTACCTCAAAAGAAGCAAGATCCTGGCAAGTTCTTAATACCTTGTACCATAGGCACCATGATCTTTGAAAAAGCTCTGTGTGACCTGGGGTCAGGGATAAACCTTATGCCACTCTCTGTAATGGAGAAGCTGGGGATCATTGAGGTACAACCTGCCTTGTTCTCATTACAACTGGCAGACAAGTCATTGAGACAAGCTTATGGATTGGTAGAGGACGTGCTAGTAAAGGTTGAAGGCCTTTACATCCCTGCTGATTTCATAATCCTAGACACTAGGAAGGAAGATGATGAATGCATCATCCTAGGAAGACCTTTCCTGGCCACAGCAGGAGCTGTGATAGATGTCAACAGAGGTGAGTTAGTCCTTCAATTGAATGGGGACTACCTTGTGTTTCATGCACATGGCCATCCCTCTGTGACAGAAGAGAGTAAGCATGAAGAGCTTCTCTCAGTTCAGAGTCAAGAAGAGCCCACACAGTCAAACTCTAAGTTTGGTGTTGTGAGGCCACAACCAAACTCTAAGTTTGGTGTTCATACCCCATATCCAAACTCTAAGTTTGGTGTTGGGACCACACTTAAATTGACCTGAGTACCTTGTGGCTCCATGAGAGCCACTGTCAAGCTATTGACATTAAAGAAGCGCTTATTGGGAGGCAACCCAATTTTATTTATCCAATTTTATTTTATTTTGTTTCTTTGTTATTTTTGTGTTTAATTAGGTACATGATCATGAGGAGTCACGAAAAAAATAAAAAAAATTAAAAACAGAGTCAAAAACAGAAGAATAGCAACAGGCTGAATAATAGCAAGCCATATCCATCATCTTCTCAGCAACAGACAGAGAATTCTGAACAAAACACTTCTAATTTAGCCAATATAGTCTCTGATCTGTCAAAGGCCACTTTCAGTTTCATGAATGAAACAAGATCCTCCATTAGAAATCTGGAGGCACAAGTGGGCCAGCTGAGCAAGAAAGTCATTGAAACTCCTCCCAGTATTCTCCCAAGCAATACAGAAGAGAACCCAAAAGGAGAGTGCAAGGCCATTGACATAGTCAATATGGCCGAATGCACAAGGGAAGAGGAGGACGAAAATCCCAGTGAGGAAGACCTCCTGGGACGTCCCTCAAACAAGAAGGAGTTTCCTATTAAGGATCAAAAGGAATCTGAGGCTCATACAGAGACCATAGAGATCCCATTAAATCTCCTTCTGCCATTCATGAGCTCTGAAGAATATTCATCCTCTGAAGAGAATGAAGATGTAACTGGAGAACAAGTTGCTCAATATTTAGGAGCTATCATGAAGCTGAATGCCAAATTGTTTGGTAATGAGATTTGGGAAAGTGAACCTCCCTTGCTCATTAGTGAACTAGATACTTGGATTCAGAGAACTCTACCTCAAAAGAAGCAAGATCCTGGCAAGTTCTTAATACCTTGTACCATAGGCACCATGATCTTTGAAAAAGCTCTGTGTGACCTGGGGTCAGGGATAAACCTTATGCCACTCTCTGTAATGGAGAAGCTGGGGATCATTGAGGTACAACCTGCCTTGTTCTCATTACAACTGGCAGACAAGTCATTGAGACAAGCTTATGGATTGGTAGAGGACGTGCTAGTAAAGGTTGAAGGCCTTTACATCCCTGCTGATTTCATAATCCTAGACACTAGGAAGGAAGATGATGAATGCATCATCCTAGGAAGACCTTTCCTGGCCACAGCAGGAGCTGTGATAGATGTCAACAGAGGTGAGTTAGTCCTTCAATTGAATGGGGACTACCTTGTGTTTCATGCACATGGCCATCCCTCTGTGACAGAAGAGAGTAAGCATGAAGAGCTTCTCTCAGTTCAGAGTCAAGAAGAGCCCACACAGTCAAACTCTAAGTTTGGTGTTGTGAGGCCACAACCAAACTCTAAGTTTGGTGTTCATACCCCATATCCAAACTCTAAGTTTGGTGTTGGGACCACACTTAAATTGACCTGAGTACCTTGTGGCTCCATGAGAGCCACTGTCAAGCTATTGACATTAAAGAAGCGCTTATTGGGAGGCAACCCAATTTTATTTATCCAATTTTATTTTATTTTGTTTCTTTGTTATTTTTGTGTTTAATTAGGTACATGATCATGAGGAGTCACGAAAAAAATAAAAAAAATTAAAAACAGAGTCAAAAACAGAAGAAAAAAATTTTTCACCCTGGAGGTAGCGCAGACTGGCGTTCAACGCCAGTAAGATGCATCTGTCTGGCGTTCAACGCCAGAACAGAGCACCATTCTGGCGTTGAACGCCCAAAACAAGCAACAACCTGGCGTTAAACGCCAGGATGGTGCACGAAGAGGACAAACTGGCGCTGAACGCCAGAAACAAGCATGAAACTGGCGTTCAACGCCAGAAACATGCATAACATGGGCGTTGAACGCCCAGAACATGCACCAATGGGCGTTTGAACGCCAGAATGATGCATGAAGGCATGTTACATGCCTATATGGTGAAGGAATGGTATTTGTTTTCACCTCAGGATCTGTGGACCCCACAGGATCCCCACCTCAGGATCTGTGGCCCCCACAGGATCCCCACCTACCATATTCCTACCTTACCTTTTAATCCTAATCACACTCTCCTAATCCAAATCTCATTTCACTCTTCCCCATATCACACTTCCCAAAAACCTCCATCAATCACCTCAATTCCTCTTCCCAATTACCCCATTCACCATTCACATCAACCTCCTCTTCCCCATAAACCCCACCTACCTCCATAAAATTCAAATTCACTTTCCCACCCATTCCCACCCAAATTGGCCGAACCTATACCCTCCCCTCTCCCTATAAATAACCTTCCATTCTTCTTCATTTTCACACAACACAAATCCCTTCTTCTCCCACATAGCCGAACCAACTCTTCTCCCTCTCTACCATATTCTCTTCTTCTTCTTCTACTATTCTTTTCTTTCTTGCTCGAGGACGAGCAAATTTTAAGTTTGGTGTGGTAAAAGCATAAGCTTTTTTTTTGTTTTTCCATTACCAATGGCACCTAAGGCCGGAGTTTCCTCAAGAAAAGGGAAAGGGAAAGCAAAAGCTTCCACCTCCGAGTCATGGGAGATGGAAAGATTCATCTCCAAGAGCCATCAAGACCACTTCTATGATGTTGTGGCAAAGAAGAAGGTGATCCCTGAGGTCCCTTTCAAGCTCAAGAAGAATGAGTATCCGGAGATCCGACATGAGATTCAAAGAAGAGGTTGGGAAGTCATAACCAACCCCATGCAACAAGTCGGAATACTAATGGTTCAAGAGTTCTATGCCAATGCATGGATCACTAGGAACCATGACCAAGGTATGAACCCAAGCCCAAAGAATTATCTCACAATGGTTAGGGGGAAATACTTGGATTTCAGTCCGGAAAATGTGAGGTTGGCGTTTCACTTACCCATGATGCAAGGTGATGAACGCCCCTACACAAGAAGGGTCAACTTTAATCAAAGGTTGGACCAAGTCCTAATGGACATATGTGTGGAAGGCGCCCAATGGAGAATAGATTCCAAAGGCAAGCCAGTCCAACTAAGAAGACTGGACCTCAAGCCTGTAGCTAGAGGATGGTTGGAGTTCATCCAAAGATCCATCATCCCTACAAGCAACCGATCTGAAGTTACTGTGGATCGGGCCATCATGATCCATAGCATCATGATTGGAGAGGAAGTAGAGGTTCATGAAGTCATCTCCAATGAACTCTACAAAATAGCTGACAAGCCTTCACACATGGCACGGCTAGCCTTCCCCCACCTTATATTCCATCTATGTTACTCAGCTGGAGTTATCATAGAAGGAGATGTCTCCATTGAAGAAGACAAGCCCATCACCAAGAAAAGGATGGAGCAAACAAGAGAAGTTCCTCACGGCCCTCAAGAAGAACATGAGGAAGTTCATCATCAACAAATGCCTCAAGGAATGCACTTTCCTCCCAACAACTATTGGGAGCAACTTAATACCTCCTTAGAAGATTTGAGCCATAATGTGGAACAATTAAGGGTGGAACATCAAGAGCACTCCATCATTCTCCAAGAAATAAGAGAAGATCAAAGAGTAATGAGGGAGGAGCAACAAAGGCAAGGAAGGGACATAGAAGAGTTAAAGAACATCATGGGTCCTTCAAGAAGAAGACGCCACTAAGAGGTGGATTCATTCCTTGTCCTTTATTTCTTTCTGTTTTCGGTTTTTAGTATTATGTTTATCTATGTTTTGTGTCTCTACTTCATGATCATTAGTATGTAACCATGCCTTAAAGCTATGAATAAATTCCATTAGTCCTTCACTTCTCTTAAAAGAAAAAATGTTTTAATTCAAAAGAACAAGAAGTACATAGTTTTCGAAATTATTATTGAATTTAGTTTAATTATATTGATGTGGTGACAATGCTTTTTGTTTTCTGAATGAATGATTGAACAGTGCATATGTCTTTGAATCTTGTTGTTTATGAGTGTTAAAATTGTTGGTTCTTGAAAGAATGATGAACAAAGAGAAATGTTATTGATGATCTGAAAAACATCATGAATTTGATTCTTGAAGCAAGAAAAAGCAGCAAAAAAAAAAGGGGCGAAAATTTTAAAGCAAGGATCCAAGACTTTGAGCATTAATGGATAGGAGGGCCCAAGGAAATTAAATCCAGGCCTAAGCGGCTAAATCAAGCTGTCCCTAACTAGGGGTGTGCATAAAAAAACCAAAATGTGGTTAACCGGTTAAAAAACCATAACCATATTTTGGTTAACCAGTTTAATAAAACCATTTTAAAAACCATATCCATATTTTTTAAAATTGGTTAACCAAAACCAAATTTAAAAAAACCGGTTTTTAACAGGTTAACCAAAACCAAAACCAAATTAAAATCAAAACCTAATTTCAAAACCAAATTACATACTCTTTCTCTCTCTCTCTCTATCTCTCTCTCTCTCCCTTCCTTCCTCTTTCTTTCTCTCTCTCTCTCTCCCCTCTCTCTCTCTCTCTCTCTCTCCCTCCCTCTCCCCTTTCTCTCTCTCTCTCTCTCTCTCTCTCTCTCTCCTCTCTCTTTTTTCCTTCTCACCTCTCTCTCATTTTCTCTTTCTCCTCCTCCTTTTGTCCTCTCCTTCTCTCTCCCCTCCCTCTCTCTCTCTCTCTCTCTCTCTATTCTCTCTCCTTATCTCTCTTCTTTTTTCCCTATTTCTCTCCCCTCCTTCT